>NC_091968.1:7272727-7575757 GCF_036711975.1 Onthophagus taurus | reverse complement strand
AGCTTATTATGAGCAGAAAATGATTACAAACGCTGTTTTCTGTAGATAGATAAACGGTTCCGGAGATATTCGCAAAAAACGATTTTTTTTATTAAATTTCAACACCTTGTATCTCGAAAATGGTGCATTTTAGAGGGTAAGTTGATAGAAACTTTTTTTCAAATTTTTGGACAAGCTATCACATCCTGAAGTCCTGCGCATATATTATGAAACACCCTATATAAACAATGAAACACCTGAAACAGATGGAACACGATGATTATGAGACCTGTTTGATAACTCAAATGGAAGAACTATTACGTTACAAAGCCATGGAATGTATGTATGTACTGGAAAAAAGCAATAAAATCTGAAATAATAATCTAGAAAATGAAACTTGGGAGGAAGTAGATAGAGCAAAGGATGAAAAGTAATGGACGCAAAATGGGTTTTCAAGATAAAAGAAAATGAAAAATAAGCTTTTTGCAACAGGACATCGATTATAGCGATATCTATACTTCAGTAGTAAAACTTCAAACAGTTAGAACGCTTTTAGCTATACCACAAAATTTAACATGGTATGTTCAATGGATGGATGTAAAAAGAGCGTTTTTATATGGGAATATAGAAAAAACGATATATTTGAAACCACCAGAAGGAATAACAACAACAAAGAATAAAGTTTTATAAATGAGAAAAGCTTTATATGGTTTAAAAAAATCACCAAAATATTGGAATAAAAGATTTAATACATTGATGATTGAATAGAATTTTAAACAATTAATGTCTGATTATTGTTTATATACAAAAATAGACAAAGAAACTCGAATATACATATATCGTAATTTACGTGGATGATTTACTAATAATTGGAAACAACAAGGACAAAATTGAAGAGATAAAAATGATTCTAAAAGGGAATTTCAAAATGAAAGGTTTGGGAAATGTAGGAACATATTTGGGAATAAAAATAGAACAATATAAAATAGAGAATTGCAAACCGATTGGAACACCTATGGATCAAAACTTCAACATAGAACAAAGCAAAGCATCAGAAAGTCAAGAACTAGAGACCAGATGTAGAAAGCTAATTGGATCATTAATGTATGCAGCCATTACGACCAGGTCAAATGTTAAACTTATTATAAAGTTGATATGTAAAATGTTTCAATTGAGAGAGGGATGATAATAGATGGCGTTAGAGTTAGTTTAAAAAGTTGTAGAGAGCGTTGATAGTTTTGTTATAGCCGTTATAGCAATCAAACAGTAAAGTACATAGTATTGTTTTCAATATAAATAAAACAATAATAAAAGCTGTTCAAGTTACACCGCTGGTTTTTAATTAAATGACTACGACCACCACCTCTGACAAATGACAAGATGTTTTTGCTGAAATAGTCAGATTTTATATTTGATTCCTCTTCATTCATACTTGATCCGTCAAAAGTTTCATTCATTTGCTCTAAAGTTTTTAAATCTTTTGTAGATAGTTTAAGCCATGAGATGCATCTATTAACACAACCTCTCTTTCAATTTTTTGTACTTTATCTACCGCTGCATTACTTTCATAAATAATTGCAGGCATCGAGTTTTTCCATGCCGATCTTAGTACTCTTATGGATTGATTATGCCAAGAAGAAATTCTGTCTTAGGATGATAGACATTTGTAAACACAATTGACGTAACCTATTTGCACGGTATAATTGACATTACAACGAGGTAGAACTTGATGAACAAACAACGCTGTACAGCTTGCATTTTGCTGACGACCAGGTGGTAGTAGAACAGGACGAAGAAGACCTTGAATATATGGCAAGAAAATTAATCGAAGTATACGAAAGGTGGGGTTTGGTTACGAATGTATCTTTGCGTGGGCGAAGAAGCAAAACACCTGATGGTAAATGATAACACCTTAATTAAAGGATATGAAGAGTGAACTTACCTTGGAACTAAGATGAACCACGGGGCAAAAACAGAACAAAAGCCATAAAGTCCCGTCTTTGGTCAAAAAAGATCTTAAAAAGAAGAAAACAACAACTATATTCCACTATCTTCAACCCTGTGGCGCTGGACGGATGCGAAACCTGGCAATTAAATAAACAAATAAGCAAACCGACTACTGGCAGTTCAAATGGATTTCTGGAGAAGAGCAGCTGGCAAGACTAAACTAGATTGAGTGCCAAATACCGACATACGAGAGATGATAGGAAGACAGTTAAAAAAAGCGCTCCAATGGTACGGCTACGTTCAAAGAATTGGTCCAGGAAGAATCCCGAAGAAAGCGATGTCCGAAAGAAACCTGGCACCAGACGACTGGGAGGACCGCAAAGGCACGAGATTTGCAATTAGATGGCAGAAAACGCTGTAAACCGAAATTATACATATAATTGACATCACAAAAGAAAACTAACCTTATTCAATATTCCTTCACGATATAATTGACATCATAAAAGAAAACTAACCCTATATAACACTCTTTCACGGTATAATTCACATTACAAAAGAAAACTAACTGTACATAACATTATTTGGAGGAATGATTAACGTTTCAAAAGAAAACTAACTTTACCCAACACCACCTATCTGTGGTTGTAGACAGAGTTAACAATGACCATGAAAACAAGAAAACCTAGATACTGAAAAAGGGTAGTAACTTACAGGGTGATTCAAAAAACCGCTGACAGACTTCTAGAGTAGATAATACAAGAAAAATTAAGATGAATAGTCTTAATATACATGGGGTCGGAAATGCCTCGTTGGCGACATATAGCGGATCAAAGTCTCTTTAAAATTAAACGTTATCTGCAATAAAAAGCACTTTTTTTAAAATATTGTCTACGCCATTGCTCTCGACGCGTGTAAAGTCATCAATTATCTATCAATTGGTCTCTTACACAACTTTGATCAAAGCAATAGTTTTTAAGAAAAACACACTTGTAGAAAATTTGTTAATTCAATCAAAAACTGTTGCTTTAATCAAAGTTTTGTAAGAGACCAATTTATAGATAATTGATCACTTTACACGAAAATACTGCCCGTTTGACAAAATTAGCAGTGGAGTTGAAAATATTTTTAAAAAAGGGCTTTTTATTGCAGATAATGTTTAATTTTAAAGAAACTTTGACCCGCTATATGTCGTTAAGGAGGCATTTGCCCATGTATATTAAGACTTTATCTTTCATCTTAATTTTTGATGTATTACCTGCCCTAGAAGTCTGTCAGTGGTTTTTTGAATCACCCTGTATATTAAAGAGAGCTGTAATAATTCTCTGTAATTGACTTAATACTAAATGAATTGATGCATCTTCATTTATAAATTCCATCAAATCAGTAGATCACAAAAATAAACTTTGTTTCTTATAACTATGAAGCTATCATATTTTAAGCAATTTTGATAATCATAAATTTTTTAAAAACATCAAAACTTACCTTTGTAAGTAAGGACTTGGAGTTGAGGGAACAGCTGGTAATGATAAAGTTGATCTTAAAGATAATTTTGATTGTGATAATTCCGAACCCAAATCTTCTAATATTCCACTACTCCTAAAATTATTTAAATTAATAACAATTTGTATTTAATATTTAAATGTTTATTAAAAAAAACTTACTCATCCGAATCCCGAATTCTCATCCTATCCTTCAAATCGAAATCTAATCTCTCCCGACTCGATTCTTTGCTTGAAAATGCATCATCCATACTTCCAATACTGCTTCCAACATCACTAGGTTTCGGAAGAAATTTCTTAAAAGAAAAATATTTTTTAATTTAGTTTTAATTTAAATATAAAATTATTACCTGCGTTTTTGAAATTCGATTCTTAGCCTCCATCAAACTTTTCCTCGCTAAATACCCTCGACAACCCGCTTGGAACGCAATCAAACCCTTTTTAAGTTTTTGCACCCAATTTCTCGCTTTATACCCCCTCCAAGTTTTCTGTATTTTAATCGCAGCGTTAATGGTCCTTACGTATTTTTGAACTAAATACATCCGACAATATGATTGTAACAAAATAACAGAGTTTCGTATCCTTAAATATCGACGTCGTTCTAACGTGGCACGGAACCAACGTTGTAACGTAACGATACTGGCCATAATTTGTTGATGCAATTTACAATCGAGTTTATACTTTTCAGATTCACGCAAAAAGATCTTGCTACATCCCAATTGGTAATTATCTCTATTTAAATTTAATGTATACAAGAAATTTCTCACGTCAATTTGGGAGCTTAATAGTCCTTTGGGTAATAAAATTCGATAAAGTTGGATGAATTCGTCGTATGTAACGCGCACGTTAAAACCTGCACGTCGAATTCGAACCGTCTCCAACATCCCAGTGTATCTTAATTGTCTTTGTACCGTTTCATTATCGAATTCATTCGGAATTTTGTTGCTGTTTGATTTTATGCAACGAATAAAAAATGGGTTTGCTTGATTTAGGGTATCCATTAAGGAATGTAACGATTGTTGAAATTGGGCTGTTACAGTTAAGTATTGCTTTCTGGTTGTGCGTTGACTTCCGGTTGTTAATCCGGTTCTTCCAGCTAACGTTTTTACGGATTGGAGATTTTTTAAGCCCTTTTTTGCACGTTCTCGAGGTCGGAATGATTTGTTTTTCCTGAATTAAAGTGAAAAAGACTTTTTTTAAGATTTAGTTAAAAAAGATGAAACAATCATGCATTTGTTTTATATAAAATCATGCTTAAAAATGAAATATACAAAAATGGGTTTCGTAGTATGTACAAATGGTTTTTGTAACAAATAAATTAAAAAACTAGGTTTTTAATAATAATAATAATACTTTTAGGGTATCTAAAAGTTTTTGGATTTAATACTAAAAATAGCGTACAGAAAGAACAAGCCACCAGGTAAAGATAAAGATAAAAATAAAAAATTATGTATACAAAGATTGTGTATAGGTTCATTTTTATAATAGCCAAGAAGCAAATTGGCGCACACACAAGTTTACAACAGTAACAAGAATATGGTGTGAAAAATAATTAAAGAAAAATGAAATGAATGTAAAATAAAAGTTTATTTGTTTGAATGATTTTATTTTAAAATAAATCAAGCCAAAATTCACATTTAACACCAAATTCAAACGAACAAACCCAATAAAACAAAAAAAGATCCCAACACCAAACATTAAACTTCCTTTTTAAACCACAAAAATATACAACAAAGAATAATATACCACCACCACATAATATATTTTTTTTAATAATTTATTTTTGGACAAATGGTAATTTCAAAAACTTTTTTTATAAGTAAAATTGAGTGGTGGTACATACATAACAATTTGATTGGCCCGTTGCATAACGCGGGCTTCGTTGGGGCAAAGCCCTCGTTCTAATGCTGCTGAATTTGCCGCCGCGTTTCCCGCTGAATCTTTCCGGCGTTTCTCCTCCTCAGATTTTCGATCATTGGGACCGGCCGACGACGATACAGTCCTAGTTCTTTGATAAAATTGGGGCCATGATAAACGGTAGTGGTTGTTAGATGAATCGGGTTCTGGATTTCTGCCACCTGTTGGTCTGCTACTGCCCATCTGAACGCCTTGTTTGCTATTTATACCAAATTCGGTTTCTTTTCTTTCTTTTTTTAAGATTTAGATTTTTTTTAAAACCCAACCCAAATTTTTTTACAATTTGTAAGTTTTTCTAAAATTCTTTTATACCGGGAATTTTATATAATTCGCAATATATGAATGTAGTAACAATAGTTACGAAACTACTATGCACTTGCTTTGTCCCACATAGAATGCAACATAGCTTAATGGTAGAGGCATTGAGTAGTTTTGTAAAGAAAAAGTTTTGCTTCGAAAAAGGTGACGTCTTTATAACAAACCTGAGTCTCTCAAGACGGGTAAACCCGACTGTTTCTAGTTCTAGGTCTAGTGTTAGTTTTACTTTTCGTTCAATAAAAATATGCCATAACCTAACGCTGAATAACAATTAAAACTGGAACTAACGCTAGATCTAGAATCATTCTAGTTTTAGACTTGCACTGTCACTAGAACTAACATTATACCTAGAACTAGAAACATTTGGGTTTAGCTGTACGTCTCTTAAGACGGCTAAACCCGAATGATTGTAGTTCCTATTCTAGCGCCGTATAATAATTAAAACTAGCCTCAGACGCATGGCTAAACCCCAAACTTTCTAGTTCTAGCTCTAGTGTTAGTTCTAGTTTTACACTAGCACTCGAATTAACACAAGACCTAGAACTGGAATCATTCGGGTTTAGCCGTCTTGAGAGACGTGTGGCTAAACCCGAATGTTTCTAGTTCTCGGTCTAGTGTTAGCTCTAGTTTTAGTTCAATAGAAATAATTATATATAGAATATATATAAGTAGTGATATCTAGTGCTAACTAGCGCTAGTTAGCACTGCGACTAGCACTAACACAAGACCTACAACTAGAATCATTCGGGTTTAGCCGTCTTGAATGACGTGCGGCTAAACCCGAATATTTCTAGTTCTAGGTCTAATGTTAGTTCTAGGGACAGTGATAAATAGGGCTAGTTAGCATAAGGGGTGTCAAAAGGCGGAGGGGTGTAAACCAAAGGCTTGGGGGAAAAATAGGTTGGTAACTAGACCTGGTGACTTTTAAAAAAAAAAGTAGCAGTCTACCTTGTCGGTAATGGTTTAGTTCCACTACCAACCACTAGGTGGCGCGTTACTTTTTTTTTTTTAAGTCACCAGATCTAGTTACTTTTCCGATACCAACCTATTTTTTTTTCACCACCGCCATAGGTTGGTACCCTTCCCTATCCTTTTACATTGGATTGATGACTAGTTCTAGGTATAATGTTAGTTCTAGTGACAGTGTTAGTATAAAACTAGAACTAACACTATACCTAGAACTAGAATCATTCGGGTTTAGCCGTCTTTAGAGACGTGCGGCTAAACCCAAATGATTCTAGTTCTAGGTATAGTGTTAGTTCTAGTTTTACACTTGCACTGTTACTATGTACTACTAACACTTTGTATGTACTACTATGTACATGTACTACTTTGTATGTACTACTACTTATTTGGGTTTAGCCGCACGTCTCTAAAGACGGCTAAACCCGAATGATTCTAGTTCTAGGTATAGTGTTAGTAGTACATAGTAACAGTGCAAGTGTAAAACTAGAACTAACACTATACCTAGAACTAGAATCATTCGGGTTTAGCCGTCTTTAGAGACGTGTGGCTAAACCTAGACTACCAGATTATTGTATATTGTTACTGAACTATAACAACACTGTCTTTCCCGTGTTAATCCGTTATATCGAGGTTTTACTGTAATGTCAATATAATTTGAGATGTTGCATTTTATGGGGGACAAAGTAAGTAGGTGCGCTCTGGTTTCTATGGAAATATACCGGGTGTTTCATTTAAAATGACATATACATACTTATATCTCAAAAACTCGAATTGAAAAAAGTTTCAAGTAAACATTTTTTGCTGAGAAGGGGGACACATTGTACATACACATGATCAGAATTTTTTTCAGGGTTGCCTAACGGCCCTTCTGACGTCATTTTTATTTTTTCAAATGGCACATATACTTTTTTCTTTTAAAGTCTTAAACAACTTGACAAACTGATTACTTTATGCTTAAAATTTTTTTTTCTTAAACTCTCCGTTGTGAAGGTATCAACAAAAACAAAAATAAAATAGCATGTTTCAAAATGTAATTAAAAAAAATTTATTAATAAAAAAAAAACGATTTAATTAATCGTAAAATAATATTAAAATTCTTATTAACTTTTGAAATCGTCTTAGAAAATTGATTAAACATTTTTTAATGTTTATAAGTCGAGTAAATCCTGTTCGAAACCTTGTTTGGATGTCTGCTAACTTGCACGTGGGATAAAAATTCCAAGCGAAAAAATCATTGTGATCAAAGCAAAAATGTTACAAATAGTTACAACATTTCTGGAATATGGTAACGTGGAGGAAAAAAAGACGAACACGTGCAAGATCGGTTACGAATAAACACAATCAAATAGCTGTTTTAGCAGCTGTAGATGTTAATCCTCATGTAAGTTGCCGTCAATTGTCAAAAGATTCAGGCATTTCGTTAACGAGTGTATGTACATCGGATTTTGAAACTTAATAAATTTCATCCGTATCGTGTCTACACCAACAATTACATGGCGATGATTTCGAAAATCGTGTGCAATTTTGTACTTGGGCTATGGAAAAATTAAGATTAAATGAAAATTTTTGGTCAATATACTATTTTCCGACGAATCCTCTTTCACCAATCACGGCCAAGTAAATCGTCATAACATGCACTACTAGTCACATGAAAATCCTCGTTGGCTAAGACAAGTTGATCATCAAAAACCTTGGTCAGTTAATGTCTGATGCGGCATTGTTGGCAATAAAATAATTGGACCTGTTTTTATTGATGGCAATTTGAATGGCAGAAAGTATCGAAATTTTTTGTTGAACGATTTACCGGTTTTGTTGGAAGATCTTACTCTGGAGCGAAGACTTGCGCTATGGTATCAGCATGATGGATGTCCATCACATTATGCTCTAGCCGCAAGAGAAGTTTTAGACGAAATGTTTCCTGAAAAATGGATAGGACGTAATGGACCGGTGAATTGGCCAGCTAGATCACCCGACTTAACTTCTCCCGATTTCTTTCTTTGGGGTTACCTCAAAGAGAAAGTTTACAACCAAGTTCCAACAACACCAAACGACATGAAAAACCGTATCAGAGCAGCTTGCGAATCAATAACTGAAGAAATGCTTGGCAATGTGAAGAGAGGTCATCATTTTGAGCATTTAATCGAAGTATAAAGGTAACTTTATAAATTTTAATCAATGTTCTAAGGTGATTTCAAAAATGAAGAAGAATTTTAATACTATTTTACGATTAATTAAATCGTTTTTTATTAATTAATTTCTTTAATTACATTTTGAAAAATGTTGTTTTATTTTCCTTTTTGTAGATATCTTCATAACACAGAATTTAAGAAAAAAAATGTTTAAGCAAAAAATACTTAGTTTGTCAAGTTGCTCAAGACGTTGAAAGAAAAAAGTATATGTGCGATATGAAAAAATGAAAATGACGTCAGAAGGGCCTTTAGGCAACCCTGAAAAAAAATCTACTCATGTATACCCTGTACCCCCCTTTTCACCAAAAAGAGTTTACTTGAAACTTTTTTCGATTCGAGTTTTGGTTTTGGAGATATAAGCATATGTCATTTTAAATGAAACACCCTGTATTTTAGAATATTGCATTTTAAGTGAAATTCACTAAATGTGACTATTTGACAAAAACAAAGTGTATAGGACAATGATGTTACTAAAAAATTTTTACAAAAATTAACCAGAAAAAGCGAAACTAGACAGATTTTTGATAAAATTACAGTCTAATACGGAGTCCCATAAGAACTTGATCTGTTGCTGTTTTAAATATTTATTAATAACATGCCTAGCTGCTTGTTACACAGCTCGGAAGTTGTACTTTATGACGATGATAATACCCGCTCTAATTTTAACACTCTTAATCAAGTTGTGTCTAGATCTACTCAGGATCTACCCTATCTTGGTTTAAATTTAATAATCTTACAGTGGATTCGTCTAAGATTAAGTGATCGAGATTTGCTCTACGAGGAATTCCACCAAATATCACTCAGCTGGTTAAATATCTAGGACTGATACTTAATTCCAAGCTGTTGTTAATTTTTGTTACTAAAAATCTGATAAATATGGTACCATTTAGAGCTTACAAAACCAGAATTTCGAAAACCGGGATCTTGGACAAAATTGGTGCAGTATTTAAAACCGATATATTCGGGATTAATTTATCGATCCAGATTTCTGGGGAAGTGGTAGTGCGTAGTGCTTGCTAAACGTGGCGCTGACGCGCTGTCTTACAATTCCAGTTAGGACTTGTTAGACGCTAGAAGGCACAATTAACAACAATTTAGTTTACAACTCATAAAGTAAGTAAAGTTCCAATAAATAATATTTTATTATTTAAATTAGCTGGTTATGGATAAAAAAACGATTTATTAATCATAGAAAAGGGGATGATGAAACATCAGTGTGGTATCATTTCCTAATAGAGTTCAATGGACAAATTGCTAAATGTAAAAAATGTTCTAGGGAAATAAAATGTACTTGGAAATAAAGGTACACATACATACAATTCACGAATTTAATGTGAAGAAAAGATGTGAACCCACTACCAGCGACTCTGATAGTCAAATTATTTCCAAGAAACCAAAACTGACTACCAGCTATTTCAAAAACAAGAAGAATGATACACTTTCAGAAGTACTGGCCCGTATAACTGCTTAAGATGGCTTGTCATTTTATATCTTTATTGCCTCACAAGACATCAGAGACAGTTTATGACTAATATGACTAATAGATGCTGAACATCAGTTATGCTTGGCTCATGGTAAATTTAGCCATAACAGATGTTTTCTATAAGACCAAAAGTATAAATGATGATGACGATGATATAGTTGAACAAGAATATAACGAATCCGATGATGAAGTAGAAGGAAGGTATATGGATGGTGTCATCATAGAGCATGAGTTCAGAGTTATTTCTAGGATTGACTTTAACCAAAATTTCGTAGCGTTTAAGTTGTTTAAAAGCTCACGAACAAAAAATTACAAATTTTTATTATTAATTAGATTGTCGCACACTCTGGAGAAGTTTGTTGGTTATGTTAGAGAAATTTTATGACTTACGACATTGTATTCAAAAAGCATTATGAATTTATTATTCGTACTTATTGGCAGTTTGGCGCCTGTAAAAGTGACAATAGATGCGTTATGCCGAAGAGATTCAAGTCTTTTACTGCCAAGGCTTCACTAAAATTCATTGTAGATACGCTGTCTGAACAAGAAAGTTGAATTGCTTTGAAATTGCGAAATGCAATTGCTAAATATCTGCGAAGTGGTCATCAAGAAGAAAATGAGATACTGCAACGCATAACTAAAGTATGCACTACTACTTGAAAATGTGCAAGAACCATCCTGCTTATCATCAGACACAGAAGTAATCATTGTACCACCACTAGAATCCTCTAGTTCTCTGTGTGATCGCGACATACTAAGAAGGAAATTGCAGGAAGCCATAATGGAGTCGTTTCTTTAATGATAAAACTAAAATAATCCTTTAATGATAGTACAATAAATTAAATTTGCGTTTTTATTTTTCTTTTATAGTTTCAGCAATAAAGAAGTCAATATCGGTATTAATACCGGGATTCACATTGATTGAACACCGAAAACAGGTATTCTAAGCTCTAGTACCATTTGACAATTTGATTGAGCTGGAGTGGTGGGCGTTTGAGAGTTACTTTCCTAAACTGTCCGGGCCCTGCTTATTATGAACACTTCTACCTGCAGATATCCTACGTCATTCTATGTTGGGGTCACTCTATTCACGCTGCCCAGGCTTTTCGAATGCAAAGGAGATGGTTGAGAGTTATAACTTGCGCTATACAGAATGTTGCGGACCAAATTGATTTCCATGTTATTTTTTTGCTTGCTGTACTCAGCTTATGTAATTGTCTACATCAAGAATATAGAAGTTATGAGTCAACAGGTGTTGGAACAGGTGTAACAATATGGATTTTATCAAGGTTTTTATGAGAGGCATTACAGAAGATTATCTGATGACGTAGAATATTTTAAGGATTATTAATAATTAGAAAATATTTTATGTCATTGTGTAGTTAATCATATCTGATAATGTTGTGGGAGTCATAATAGATTTTACCAGGTACCGTTGTTCTGGTTCCAAGATATCAAAACAATCTTAATTAACTAATCTCAATTTAGATCTGATTGTAAATGTTTAAAAAAAAATCTATTCATTTGGGTTGGGTTTTAAAAAAACTACATTTAAAAAAATGAGTTAAAAATAAAATGAAATGTGAAATGAAGGTAGTTTTTTGTTGTTGTAATAATTAATAGAAACAATTAACAGCCAAGAACAACAACGAATGAGATCACAAAAACACACCATACATGCACAAAAAACTGTTTGTTTTTGTTTAAAACGGAATTTTAGAAAGGGGGGCTAAAAAAGTGCCGTTGGAAAGAATAAAGGGGGTGGATTTTCTGAACGAAAACTACCATACGATTTTTTGTGTTTTTAAGGGGTTGGGGGTTTATAAAATCTCTTTTTTTATCTTGGAATATCGGACTTACGCAATTCTGTTAACGGTTAGGTTCACCGCAGAAACGGTCACAAGATAGCTAATAACAAGAAAGTCCTTCAGTATTTTTTTTTAATTTTGTTTTAAATAATTCAAAAAGTTTATTAACTTTTTAGAACTTTTTAAAAACGTTTTTTTCGCGGCAAATAATGATAAAAAACATTTAATAAGCTTAATTCAACATTAAAAAATACTAAAAAGAAAAATAAAACTATATATAAAGAAACCAACGAATAAATTAAAAATTAATACATAAACAATAATAAGCACCTTTTTTAGAACTAAAAAAAGTGCTAAAATTTGTAAATTTAAATAATCAAGAAAATTTTTGATTTTTTATAATAGTAATTTACCTTATAATGTTTTCATTGGGGACATGATTCCTACTATATCTTTGTTGAATATTATTCTTATTCCCATCAACTCTTCCTTGGCGATGTTTTCTTCCAGCCTCATGGAAAGCAAAATACGCCCGGAAAAAAGCTCGAACGATGGCCCAACGAAACACAGCCACCGGATCAGCTCCAACCAATTCGCGAACAAACGCCATCGAGCTGTTCTTTAACACCCCAACGATGTCTTGTCGCATTAAATCCAAGTTTTTCTCGCGCATATCTGAAACTTGGTATTTAACCTTTCCGGCGTAGTGAACCACGATGAAAGCCCCTTCGCGTTTTTGAGGTTTTTGGTAAAACTTGCTATCTTTATGGACCGTGTTGAATTTTTGAAGGAGGGTTTCGTTTGTTGCACCAGGAAAACTAAAGAAAAAAATATATAAATAACAATAAAAATATAAAAGATAACTTTGTTAACGTTTAATGCGTTATCAACAAAAACTAATGCGGATATTCTATTTTAAAACCTAGATAACATTTAAAACGAATTAAAAGGAATTACATCCGAAAGAGTTTTCATTCATAATAATAAAGTGTTTATATTAAAACACGTTTAAAACTTAATTTAATTTAAAATATCTTTAATTCTATTTGTGCCAATTAATCCATTAAGACGCACCTTTTCGTATTTATTTTTTTTTCAAGCTAAATTAAAATAAATTTTTGCTATTTATTTCATTAAACCATTAGTATAACTATTAGTAAGTCAAAAAAATCTTGTAAAATTGTTTTTGTAATTCGCGACGGTAATGAAAGCTATTACAGTACTCAAACGAGTGCTGTAATGAGACTCCTTACAGCATCCGATGCTGTAATGAGATTTTAGTAACATTTTATGGAAGCAGTTCAAGTTGGTGACATCGGGTCATTAATTTTTCTAGTTGTCAGTGTGACAATTTGAATTGGAATTTAGTAATTTAGCGTAGTCCCACGAAAATAACGAACAACAACGTTATTTTCGTGGGACTTCTCTGGAAGTAGTGTTTTAATAAAACTCTGAGCAATTTCTCTTATTTCGGGAGGTGTACATGAAACATTTTTTTCAGGTGTATACATTTGTGTTTTGACAATTTGTAATTGTCAATTCAAATTTCTATTTTCAAACGTTACGGTGTTACCAACTGCTACATACCTATTACCCTACATTGTCAAAATTTGTTTTATTTTTGTTAAAAAAAAAGAGATAAAAACGCGAATTACAAAAAATGGCATAAAAAACACGTTTCATAACACTTAAAGCACCCATTCATTAAAAAAAATCGTGGCTTCGTCACTCGTTTTTAAACTTGAATCTGTGCATTTCAAGCGTGTTTTATTTATTTTATCATAAACGAAACGCGCACCTTTGCCTGAAAACAAATACTTTTAAAACTACGTCAAGTATTTTTGTATACCATTGTTTGCAACCTTTTGGAGGGCAATAGTTGCATAAAAACACTTTATTGACTCCGCCCATTTTTATCGTACCATCAATAGGAACAAAAAAATCAAGCTACTTACCCTACGTATTATATGTATAACCGCATTTATGCAAGTAAAGTGAACTCTTAGTTGTAGTTATAGTTTTTTGTGAATCTTAAAATTAATTTTCAATCAAGACTGCAAAAATAAAGTGTCATAATAGTTATTTATATTACAAGTGGGCTAGAAACATATTTACTGTACGAGTGTGGAGAATGAGTGTAATCACACGAGTACTGTAATTATGCTGTGTGATATACAACATTTTATCTGCGACTGCTAAAAATTACTTAAAAATCAATTTCTTTAAAAAAGTCTATTTTGACATTTATAAAAATATTTTGAAATAATTGTTGACAATTTTGAATTAATGTAAGTTTCAATAACATGTTTACTCATCTGGACGAAGTGTTTCGAAAGGTAAAAACATAACAATTAATGTTTATAATAAATAGTATTGTTTCTCTTTAAATAGGTAGCACTTTTTCTTTTGTATTGTTGCTCGTTTCAATAAATTAAGTCTGTTCTGATTGGACTAAAAATGCGTTACGTAATGAAACCAGTGCGGTAATGAACTTCATTACGTAAATCACCTCAAATGAATGTGGTAATGATGACTTATCCAAGCAGTGGTAGATAAAATAAATAATTAGTAAATGGCAATAAATAAATAATTTACGTATGTAATAATTTTTTGTCCTTATAATTCAGTAAGTACGAGATGAAAACGGTACTGACAAGCAAAGAAATGCTTTCTCTGTTGGAAGAAGGTATTGTCGATGGAAACGCTAATATAACGAAGTAAACCGATGAAGAAGGTGTAGACGATAATCTCATGGAAGATGGGAATATCGAAACAGACATTACTGGAAGTTTTGAAATGCACCGTCATAAAAACGTCGACGATGAAGATTCAGAAGATGATGTTAAAAGGCTGGAAAAGAGAACAGAAAATTAGGTACCGAACTGGACGAAAATTCAAAATCCATCTTACTCCGTTGCGCCTGAAAAAAACGACCTCTTACAATTAGTGGAAGACATAGATGTTCTCCACGCTAATAAAACACCCATGGAAATGTCCTTATTTTTTGACGATGAAATTGTAAATCAAGTTGGAAGTAGTTTTTAAAATACTTCCTCTTGCCCAGCCTACACGGTATAACAGAAAAGAATGATGGTCACATTTGAATCACACTCCCTCCCTCGTCCTTATTATCAATCCCAAATTATCGCCTACTGAAAAATGATGGGGAGTTTTCACGAGGCGGGGGATTGGCGTTGTTTGTTCGCGACCATTTCAACATCAATATTATTGCTTAATCTGGTGGGTAGCAGCTGTTGGGCACGTTTTACTGCCCACCGAACTTACATTACTTTGATCAGTTATAGGATGTACTGGAGAGGCACACTCTTAATTACGATACTATTCTTCTCATGGGCGACTACAACACATGTCTCTTAAGGAACAACCTACGATGTGAAAAACTTAAATTCACCACCTCTTCGGTCAATCTTTCTATTTTACCAACCCAACCTACATACCATTTACCAACATCTTAGTCGATGTTAGACCTTACTATAACGTCCTGCCCAAACAGCATATTTTTATGGTGGTCAAATTTAAGCGTCTTAGTTCTCCAACCACGACTTGATCTATTGCGCACTTGAGATTTGGCGTCATGTGATACCTAGACGTTATGTCTCCACTCAAAATTACAGGAGAATCAAAGATTAAAGAGTAAACAAGATGTGACGCATCGTGTCGGCATCTTTGATGTAAGGCTCCTTATTTTTATGACCTGGATCTTTAAATTGTAATGGTTTGTTATTGTCAGAGCATTTAAATTGGAATGTCTTTTCAAAACTAGAATTTCTCACTCTAGCGTCGCATCTTGTTTACTCTTTAATCTTTGGCAGAATCAACAGCGATGCATTGATATCTGATGCTTTTGCGATACAAACGGCAAAAGGTTAACTACTTCAATACACACATTAGTGAACTGTATGACTGTCATGCCCTTTACTTCCACGCAAAACAAAACACTTGCCTGCACCCTGGCTCAACAATGAGGTCAGAGATCTCATGCGCAGACGCAATGCTGCAAAAACTCTTCTTCGAAGACATCCTTCCAATGCTAATTGGGAAAACTACCGTGCTTTACGTAACCGCTGCAAATACCGTTGCAAGAATTTTAAAAAAATTGTATATTTATCGGAAATTATCCTATGCCACCCCCAATACTTTCAGGAAAACCATGTGTTCTCTTGGTATAGTTGAATCGCCTTCTTACTATGGTAGTTTTGATAGTAATACTCTGGCTAGTTATTTTGCCGGTCACTCTCGACGATTCAATTAAGGTATCAACAATTCTCGTCATTAATGCCTCCGCTAATATCAGTTCCAGATTTTCCTTGGAGTTGTTTGACGAATTCCAAGTCCCCCACGCTCTCAGACATTTTCGGTCCACTAGTGTTGGTGCTAATGGTGTCAGCATTAAGCAGCTCCTTCCTATTTTAGATATAATCATTCCTCCACTACTCCACATATTTAATTTCTCCATTGAGACATCGTCCTTCGTTTCTATTTGGAAACTAGCTTACGTTGTACCCATATCTAAACTTAAGTGTCCTACTCGTCTAAGTGATTTTCCTCCTATATCTATTATTTTCGTAATTTCTAAAACACTTGAGCGCTTTGTGTATGTGCAGGCATAGCGGTATTTTGATGAGCACAAGATTATCACTGATTTTCAATCTGGTTATAGCACGATATCGGCGCTTATCAAAATTACTGATGATATTAAACGTGGCTGTGATGACCGGCGTCTGACCTTATTGCTTTTGCTTGACTTCAGTAAGGCATTTGATTCTGTTGATCATGGCTTGTTGGTGGCAATTCTATCTTCTGTAGGTTTGTCGCCGAGCTGTGTCGCTTGGTTTCAATCATACCTTTCTAATCGTTTCTTGTGTGTACGTGACTCCTCATCTTCCTCGTCTGTATTTACAAGCCGTTGCGGTGTGCCTTAGGGCAGTGTTTTGGGTCTACATCTCTTCTCCGTCTTCATAAATTGCATTACTAAGATAATTAAGTGCAACTTCACACATCTCACACTTGATGGTAACATCATACAATTCCCTCAAACAGTTAAAAACTTGGGGGTGATGGTGGATTCTGCATTTTCCTGGCAGCCCCAGGTTCAGTCTGTCTGCAAGAAGGTTTATTTCTGTTTCTACTCCCTACGCAAACTTGGTTGTTTCCTTCCACTTATTGTTCGTCGCAATCTCCGTTATTCTTGAATTCTCCCCCATTTGGACTATGCTGATGCCGTGTACCCAAATCTCTCGATTAGTCTCCGTAACAAATTAGAGAAGTTATAAAATAATTGTCTACGCTTTATTTTAGACCTGAGAAAGTATGACCATGTTACACCATATCGTAATCCTCTCGAGATGCTTACCGTTGAGAGGCGTAGATCCTTTCGCATATTAACTACCTTATACAAGATACTTTCCTCTCAATCTCCAATTTACCATTTCCTATAGTCCGGGAAAAACGATTTTCTTCAAACTTTCGCATAATTCGGCCCGTTCGGGGTTTTTAATCGATCTAATTTCAACGGCATTATATTCCTGGTCGCTTCTTGCTTCAGAATCAAAAAGAAAATTTTCCTAACCATTTCTTATATACCGGGAAAATCGTTTTTCTTCAAACAATCGCAAATTTTGGCCTGTTCGGGGTTTCTAATCAATCTAATTTCAACGGCATCGTATTCGTAGTCGCCTCTTGCTTCAGATTAAAAAAAAATTTTTTCCTAACCATTTCTTATATTCCGGGAAAATCGTTTTTCTTCAAACAATCGCAAATTTTGGCCTGTTCGGGGTTCCTAATCGATCTAATTTCAACGGCATCGTATTCCTGGTCGCCTCTTGCTTCAAATTCAAAAAGAAAATTTTCCTAACCATTTCTTCAATCCAACAATCAATTGTTTATAATAAGTTTGTGCTTTTCTAGTTTCAATAGTCATTGGATCAAAAAATAAAACTTGCTGATCGTCAACATTTGCTACCATTAGCATCCCAATGACTACTACGTAATATAGGAAAAAAATATTTTTGGAATTTGCTAATTGTTTTTGGTAAAAACCCGTTCATAATATTTTCTACTTCACTTTTTTTTTTCTTTTTTTCCATTAGGAATTTGATTAATATAAGACAATTTCTTTGGCGGGTCTGTTTTAACTTTTTTTGAGTACGCCGCTTTTATATGTGACGTATTCACATCTTTTTTTCGTTTTCCCCAAGATTCTTCAAATTCTTTTGCAGTTTTTTTAATATTATATCTGACTTCGTTGTATTCACTAGAACATAATTTCTGATTTTACGAATAAATCTAGAATATTGTTTTTAACAATGTTGAACTAGTTTTCAACCAAATTGTTGTATTGTATTGATTTTAATAAACTTGTCCACTGTTCCATCGGCATATATGGAACATGCTGTAAAAACGTCTGTCCAAATTGACTTGAACAATAATTGTTTTTCTTTAAGTGTTGTTCATTTTTATACTGATTGCAATTGTAGTGAATTTTATTAAAGTAGTATATTATTTCTTTTTCGTAGTCTCCAGCGACTTACAGCCAATACATTTCATGTTACCAAAAAATTTGTATGTGTGTATGCCCGTGTTTTGTTAAACCCTTCATCAAAGACTCACATTTCAAGCCCACCACTTTTTCCTTTAAGAAGAATACGATGCCGTTGAAATTAGATCGATTGAAAACCCCGAACTGGCCGAATTTTGCGAAAGTTTGAAGAAAATCGATTTTCCCGGACTATAGGAAATGGTTAGGAAAATTTTTATTTCGAATTTGAAACAAGAGACGACCATGAATACGTTGCCGTTGAAATTAGACCGATTAAATACCCCGCTCACGCATTTCTTTCAGTTGAAAATCTATGGCCAACTTCACACGCGTTAAGAAATCACCTGTTGTCTCTACAGTTATCTGAAACTGATTTTTGATGTCATCTGCTTCCTCTCGTTTCCCTTTTCCAGACAGCTGACAGCGTTATTTGCTCTTTTCCAATCATTTTTCACTTGATCCGATTTTCTTTCTTTCTTGTTGTCTCCTATTCTTTTTCTGTTACTTGACATGTAGACTTAGTTTTTTTTTCATAGTTGCCATATTAATTATTTATCTTAATTCCATACATAAATTGCCGGTTGGGTCTTTTTGAAAACATCGCCTTTGGCGATAAATTGACCATTTGTCAACTGTGTGTTTATATTATAGAATAATGTATATTTTTCTGTTATTATTGTAAATCTTGGTGGCAATAAACTTATTATAAGAAAATATAATAATGTTATTAAAAAAAAATCATACCATATAATTTTGCAAAAAATGTAAAGTACATCTGCACACTGATTGTTTTGAATATTTTCATATTAATGTATAATATCAGTTATTAAATTATGTACTCTTATTTTCCAAAGTTTGAATAAATTATGTTCTAAATAAACACAATTGATTTTTTTTAGAATAAACTTCAAAATGATCTCATTTAATATAGTTTAACGGATTTTAGTGGTCATAAATGAATTAATCTAACTAATCTTACAATAAATAACGATATAAGATTTTTTTACTTACTTGCATTGATCATCCAATAAACACAATAACCCATTTGGTTTTCCTTCAATCAATTGCAAACACCCAGTATTGTCCATAAAATCAATGTTAGTCCAACGAATACCCTCCTTTCGATACTCCTCTTGTTCGTATTTAAAAACGTGTTGATTAAAATAGTATTGAAGATGTTCGTTAGCATAATTAATACACAATTGTTCAAAACTATTACACAACCCGAAATCTTCAAAACCAAAAATGTCTAAAACCCCTATTGAATTTCCCTGATGTTCCCTCAAAGTATCTTTTTTTGATAATAAAGCGTGATTAACTTGGAGAACGATCCAATCGAAAAGGGCTCCGTATAAACATTTAGCCATCGCATCCCGACTTGCAATCGCTTCAGGAAGTCGATAATTAATGATTAAAACTTCACCGGAAGCTTTGGCTTTTTTACAAGTTAAAGCTTGAAGAAGTGTTTCTTGTTTTACTTTTAATAATTCGGAAATTAACGAAACTACTTCCGGGTTTTTTACAGCCACGGCTTCGTCGTGGTGGTAAGCTGATTTTCTTGGTTGAAATTCAACGTTTCCGAGGAGAAGAACGGCGGAAAGAACTGAAAATAATCTACGTTGTTTTTCCGCTGTAAACCCAACCATTTCCATTGATTGTTTTAATCGGGAAAATTCGTAACTCTCATCGACGTTATCGAGGGTGTAACAACCACTCATATTTAAATAGTTGTATTGATCAGGTGGTTTTAAATGTAATAATTGTTTTTCTTGTTCTGTGGCTCCTTCGAGAAGGTAATAAAATACATGATAGTTTCTTTCGTTTCGACCTTGAGTGCAAATCCGAGATTTTTCCAATAAATATTTTTGAACTACGGCTCCATGAACCATCCCGTTTTCTTTATAATTAACCTGAATAAATTTTCCGAAACGACTCGAATTATTATTATGAGCAGTTTTCGCATTTCCAAAGGCTTCTAAAACAGGTCCGGCCGATAAAATAGTTTGTTCAACTCCACTGCCGTGCGTTCCTTTTTGAGATAAAGCCGTTAAATGGTGTAATAAAAAATTAGTGCTTTCTGTTTTTCCGGATCCGCTTTCCCCGCTAATAACAATACACTGGTTCTTACGATCTTTTAACATACAATGATACGCAGTATCGGCTACTGCGAAAATATGAGGTGGTAAATTTGGGCCTAATCGACGATTTTGATACAATTTCACATACTTTGGATTATAAATTGGATAAAATTTAAACGGATTAACAGCGATTAAGATTGAACCAACGTACGTGTATATATGACCAGCTGTAAATCGAGCTCTTAAATTGTCAAGTAAAGTTTGTTCGTTTAAATCGGGTAGTTGACATAAATCCGGGTATTCCCTATCTTTTGGTTGGTATAAAAATCGATGAAAATAGTCTTTGATTAATTGAGGATCCATCACAAAACTGTCCCTCCATACGTAATCGTTCACTTTTTCACGCAAATAAAACCGATAACACGAATTGTCCGAGCGCATTTTCGGCCATAATAACATTAACTGTACCGGACTTTCATTCGGCAATAAACAACGTTCTTTACATTCTTGTCCAGAAGAATCCCCGATGACTTCAGCAAGTTCATAAGTACCGCGAGGATTTTCATTCAAAGATAGCCTTTCAACGATACACGAGACGATTTCATCCGCTGTTGTTTGTTTACTTGCTTCAACTGAAAGGGCTTCGTAGTACGCCGAAAGGGCTCCAACGTAAACTTGAACAATATGTCGGTCGTTCGACATTTTTCTTCAATTTGTTTCACTTTTGATCGTTTTCGTTGTAACTTGTATATTTCAAAACACAAATGAGATCAAACGTGTAGTGTCGAACGATGAGTACGTTGGCGGTGTCATATTTGTAGCCGTTCTGTTTCGGGTTATCATTGCATACCTGGAAATTAGAACGAAAAATTTATTTTGTGGAAAAATTTCTTTATCGTTGTTTAAATTTTTTTATCTAAGATATGATTATCTCTGCGAAAATTGATATGATAATTTTATTATAGGATTGTGGTATACAGTTTGCTCTGTAAAAAAGGTTTTGTTGTTCAATTTCAGTTTATGTAAAGTATCAAAAAATATTAAAAATCCAAAAATAACTATATATTTTATTTTAATAAAGCCTCCTTATTAGTTATTAAATATAACTCTGAATACAACAAAGAAATATTTTAATAAACAAGTTCTATTTGCAACAATGAAATAAAACGTGATAAGAATCACCTACAAAGAAATGTAGCAGAAGAAATGTTTGCAAGTCCAAGTATATATTTGTTTGTTCGACACTTTAAAGACAATGATGAGAAATGAATATCACAAATAATTAAGGAAATATAAATGGACTATTCACAGTGTGAGTCATGGTATTATTAAATTGTCCAAACAACAAGTTAAAAACAATGGTTTTACAAGTTGTGTTTTTGAGTTATTGAAATCTACTGAGGAAATGATCGTGATAACGTCCAGATTACTGAGTAGATTAGCTCAATCCAGACTCTACTCATAGCAGCTACATGCGATGATTGTGTCAATAAGAACCATTGGGAAATGCTGAGGAAATCATTCAGAGAAAGTGAGATAACAACTACATTTTACAAACTGGCGATAAAATAGACATTACAAAATTTAAAAACGTGGCACGATTGTAATTCAGAGTTTGCTTGATTCTATTGCAATCTGAATTCTTTCAAAAACATGACTATTGTTACCATATGCAAGATAATGAACTTTTACAATAAACTATTTACTATTATAAAAGTTAATCATCATACTTTTGAATGAAAAGGAAATTATTATTTACAATAGCTGATAAAATTTAGTTTATTATTATTTATTTATGATATCTTTTAGTTACGATAAAAAGCGTGGGTAAAATTATAAAGCCACAAATGAAAAAAGTTTACAAGGGTTTTCCAGTTGGGCACGTTGTTCAAATATACAAGATAAATAATGATAAACTAAAGTTTAAGCTAGAGAAATCAAATGAGCCTAAAACAACAAATAAATACCTTGGATTGGATGCTATTTTAGTGCTTAAAATTAACTTGAAAAATAAGTATTAAGAGTCAAATGATTTAAAAATGACATATTAAATGTCAAATTTTTACATTTGACATGATATGATAAAGTCAAATTAGGATTTAAAATGAGTTAAAATATCATTTATAATTAAAGTAATGTAAAACACTCATGAAAAATTTTATTGAACATAAAAAAAAACGAATTTTATCAAAAAATTATATTAAAAAGATAAAAAAAATCAATTTGAACGCTAATTTGACTTTGATGAAAAATGTATGAAAAAATCAAATTAGGGTTGATGATTTTCAATTCATTTTGATTTATATGTTAAAATTGAAAAATAATAATTTCATAAAAAGAACATCATAAAAACAACAAAACAAAATGTAATTAACATAAATTAATAATTAAATAATAAAAATTGATATTTTTTTGAATGCTAATTTGACTTTGACGTATGAAGAATGTATGGAAAAGTCAAATTAGGGTTGATGATTTTTAATTCATTTTAATTTAAATATCAAGATTGAAAAAATAGTAATTTCATAAAAACAATATCATAAAATCAACAAAATATGTAATTGAGATAAATAAATTAATAATTAAAAAATAAAAATTGACATTTTTTTTAATACTAATTTGACTTTGTAGTATGAAAAATGTATAAAAAACATCAAATTAGGGTTTAATTCATTTTGATTTCAATGTTAAAATTAAAAAAATAATAATTTCATAAAAACAACATCATAAAATCAACAAAAAGTATGTAATTAACATAAATTAATAATTAAAAAATAAAAATTTACATCTGTTTGAATGCTAATTTGACTTTAAAGTATGTATGGAAAAATCAAATTAGGGTTGATGATTTTTAATTCAATTTGATTTAAATATCAAAATTGTAAAAATCATAATCCCATAAAAAGAACATCATAAACACAACAAAAAAAAATGTAATTGACATAAACAAATTAATAATTAAAAAAATAAAAATTGACATTTTTTTGAATGCTAATTTGACTTTGAAGTACATATCAAGAATGTATGAAAAAATCAAATTAGGGTTATAATAATTATTAATTCATTTTAATTTAAACAACAAAATTGAAAAAATAATAACTTCATAAAACGAACATAAAATCAACAAAATGTAATTTGTTGCTATGTAATTGACATAAATAAATTAATAATTAAAAAATAAAATTGACATTTTTTTTGTATGCTAATTTGATTTTGTAGTAGAAACAAACTTAAAAGGTGTTATTTAGTGCTTAAAATGAGTTGACATCGTTTTTAATTAATTTCGGTCAAAAGTTGAAGTGGAACAATTAAAATGTGAATATTTATTGTTAAATTTTCAAGGGAATCACTAAATGGTTACATCGACACAAGAATCTGTTGATTTCGAAAAGAAAAATCGAAGGTAAGTGGTAAACATAACCTAACTTTTAAATTTGATTTTTTGAGATCTAATAAGTCAGAGGTACCAACCCTAAATATATAAAAATAAAAAGAAAGTAAAATAGCAACTTTAAATTAATTTTCACTTTATGCCTGAAAAATTAAAAAAAGTATTAAAAAAACTTACCCAAAAACTGAGTCAATTCTACAAAAGGAGAACTAATAAGAATTAAGGTAACATTTTGTTAAATAAAGTGAGGTTAAGTTATTCAAATTCATTCAAAATTGAATCGAATCCAAATCAATTATTAAAATCGATTTAAATTAAGAAAAAGCACAAGTTTTTGGATTTCAAATATTTTTTAAACTTGGTACCACTTGAAGTGAAGTTATTAACCTCACCGAAGTGAGGTTATGTTATTAAAATTAAATTAAAACTTTTTACACTTATTCAACCACACCGAAATAGAATTGACCCCAAATTAATTAAACATTACAAAGCACTTAAAACTAAGTTAATAAAAATAAAAAATTAAAATGAAATTTTTTTCACCTTGGTTCAATGAGAAATAATAACTAATTATATTTAAGACACTATGTAATAAGTATTTATCACTTCCATTCTTAAACAAGGATAATGACTAACATTTAAGTGACTCTTTTAAATTAACTCAAATCTCATTACCTACCTTGATTAAAAAAAAATCTTCTCCACCTTCAAAAAAAAAAAAATTGAAAAAAAAAACAATCACTACCACCACCTAAAATAATCCCCCAAAAATTAAGAACAAAAACCAAAAACCACAAACAAAAACACAACATAAAAACACACAAACGCCTTACGTTGAAATTCATGTGATAGATATGCACACCCATAACATCGAGGCGACGACGGTCGTTTTTTGGGCGCCCGCGGCCAACGTGATGACGGAGATCGAACGAGGTTCAGATAGCGATGTTTACGGCCCTGATACACAATTCCTCACCTGGAACTTGAACGATTGACGGTTTCCGAATTTCTTTAGATTCGTTCTCGGGCCGGATTGTTTCCCTGCTCGGTCCAAATGTCTCCGGAGACCACGGCGGCCACCATTTTTATTTAGTTCGCGTAGGGCGGCTCTGCCTATCAAGGCCACAGCACACTTGTACGTAGTGAAGTCGCGACTCAATCGGTAAGTACGATGACGACGACGACAGTTAAGGATAATATTGTGAGAACGATGAGAGAGTATTGTGATTTTGACGAGAGAAGAATCGAAGGCGAATATCTCTATGTATTGTTTTGTATTAATACGTGATGGTTTTGTTATTGTTTGTTTCTCGATAATTCCCTGACGTTTCTATATTTATGTATTTGTATTGGGGGTTTGTTTGGTGTTTGGTATGTTGTGGGTACCCAAGGGGTTTGTTTTAATAAGAGATGAACCGACGTTTGAAAGCGTGACGTCAAAGCGCACTTCCCGTTTATCTTTTGTTTTAATTTTGTAAGTGTTGACAAGTCGTCGTTGCTCCTTTCTCTATTGTTATTATTATTATTGTTGTGAAATGCCATTCTTACTTTGTACAGGTAAATGTTTATTCTTTAATGAATAATACTTTTTTTAGATTTGTTGTGCTAAAAATGTGAAAATTATAAAAGTTTTTGTTATTTGTAATTATTTTGAAAATTGATCGGTTTATAGGCAACCCAACCAACACGTTTGAAGACTCCTTTTATACAGAGTGAGTCAGAAAGAATGTAAAAAGTTTCAAATTCGTATTTCTCATGCTCGAAAACATAAAACTACCAAATTTTATGTTAATAATACAAAAAGTTTCAAAATTAACAAGAGATCTCGAAATAAGAATAGCGTAGAACCTTGATATAACGGACTTAATAATAATAATAACATTTATTCAGCTTACAAATGTTTTACATGTAATAAAAGAAAATATAAAACAGATAAAGCCCCGTCAAGAGAAAAAATATAAATATACAGGGTGAGTCAGAAAGAATAGGAAATCCGAATACCGGAGACACTAGACACCAAAATATGATGATTTAACCTAACATGTCTTATACAAATGTCGGTGGTTTTTAATACACAGGGTGTTGAAAGTTAAATTTTTATTTCGAAATTTCTTGATAACTTTGAAGGTTTTTGTACTATTAACATAAAATTTGGTAGTTAGATGTTTACGAGCATGAGAAATACGAATTTGTTTTGTGATTACTCGTAGAGGGCGCTAGATACACAATGTACGTTTGAGATATCAAGTCATGACTATTTTGTCAGTTGAGGTATGGTGAATTAGAACCAGAAATCTGAAGGAGTTTTTAATTCTGCACAAAAAAGGTACTCTTGCTTACATTGTCTAAGTCTACTGGTTTCCAAGTTATCTGCTTTTAATTGTTTCAAACTAATTTTAAGGTTAACATTTAAAATCAATAACACACAGTAACTATAGCAAATAGTAACGATAATAATCGATAACAATAACAATTAATTAATAACAATAGAATATTATGACCATTTTCAAAAATCCAGTGGACTTAAATCTGGATTTCTCACTATTCAAAAACTCATTATGTCGTGGCATTGTCAAATTGGTAATAACTTTATTGTTGGTAAAAATGATTATTGCACACGGAAATTAGATCAATGTTGACAATTAACAGGCAATTGTCGAAACTTAAGCGGAAAAATAAACCAACTCTGCTTATGTTAAAAAATAAATATTTTAGAAGAAAAAATACATTTAAACCTAAATATTTCCAAAACCGTTAGGCTTAGACAATTTCAATAAGAGTACCTTTTTTATGTAAAATTGAATGCTCTTTCTGATTTGCAACTCTTATTGGTCGTAGCTGTCGAGCCAAAAAACTTATGATTTGATTTATCAAACGAGCAACGTGTATCTAGCGCCCTCTACGAGCAATAACAAAACAAGTTTCAAATTCGTATTTCTCATGCTCGAAAACATAAAACTACCAAATTTTATATTAATAGTACAAAAACCTTCAAAATTATCAAGAAATTTCGAAATAAGAATTTAACTTTCAACACCCTATGCCTCGAAAACCACTGACATTTGTATAAGAGATGTTACGTTAAATCATCATATTTTGGTGTCTAGTGTCTCCGGTATTCGGATTTCCCATTCTTTCTGACTCACCCTGTATACAAAACAAAGCAATGTATATAAAGAGAAAAAAAAATTATATAGTTTACAAAACTAAACATACGACTCCATCTCCGAAGGTGGTAGTTGAAGAAACTCATCCACATCATAGAAAGCGCCAGCCATCAGGATACGCCGTACAACTTTTTCGAAGCGACAATTAGTCATATTTTTTAAGAAGAAGGACTGTCGACTTCCGTTCAACGTTCTGGAGACAAGTACACTGGGATTTAGATTAGGACCAGGGATAGTTTCGACTGTATTTACTGCAATGCTGGAGAAATAATTATTGAAATTCTGAGCATCCAAACTGCAAAAGTAATTACTGTTGTTTTCTTTCTTTCCTTTTAGCTCTTTGTTTATCAGCTGCCATATAGCCTTTTGTTTATCGGTCGCAGTATTGATGATTTCGACAATATGTTTTTGTTTTTCAGTCATGACCGCCGAATTATCCGAATTATCTTCTAGTATTATTGTAAAGATCATTCACTTGACCGTTCTTCGTTACTCTATTGATAGTATATAACACATCCAAACGTTTCTTAATTTCTTCAAGTTGTGGAGATAATCGTAAGAAAGTAGTACCCCCATGCGATTTTATTACTGTTTTTTCAAGAAAAGCCGAGATAAAACATTCCATAAAGTGGTCATGAAAAAACGAGTATTGCTGGTGTGGAAGCAGCAATGCCATTTCACACCACTGTACATCCTCCAAGAGTTGTCGGAATTTGTAAATATTAGCTGCATTCATCTTTATTATAGTAATATATTGTTTTTTCTTAGTTTCAGGTTGAGTTGTTTCAGTATTATAATCCGTTATGAGAGAATTAATAAAAAATTGATCAATACATCTACTTGTTATTTCCGGAATTCTAGTGGGTTCTGTGAAAACATAACTTAAATCAAACGAAAGCATATCAGTACATATTGCTCGTTTTCCAGAACTGTCAGAAATAAAATCGACATTCCAATAAACCACCAATATCACTAGAGATATGCTCCTGATGGACATTTGTTATAAAAATCGTAATAAACGTGCAAAAAAACATAAAAACACGTTATTTTCCCATTTGGTAGTCAACCCCTCATAATTCTTGAAAGAATTATGATATAGGGTTTTGGTTTATGGGGTTGTGTTTCTTTTTCCATTACCTTTAAAATAAGGTAAAACTCGATAGGGGTTGCTATTTAAAAATGTAGGGGTGGTCATCCCTTAAAAAACTCCACATTGCACGGAAGTTCTAAACTATCTAAGAATGTACTTTTTATGACTTTTTAGTGATCCCCAAATTTTCAAATTTTTTTCTTCACTCGTTCAAAACTTATAGCTCCGTCCCGGGAGTTTTGGGAAACCCTGTATGTCCCTGCTCTTTGTCGGTTCTTATATGAATCACCCTGTATTTTAAACTTGGTATCTGAAGAAAGGGAATAACATTAGTATAATATCGACCACCTTGGTCGATATTAACCTACCGGCGGTTCAAACACATTTTGTTCATGAAGACAGAATTAAGTTAGGAAGTAATTAGTATTCCATTGTAAAATTAAAGTTACTATTACGTAAGTGCACTGTACTACAAAAACGAAACTCACGCTAGAAAGATATACTTATCTTAGCTTAAGATAAGTACAACAAATTTAATAAGAAAACCATGTAAAATAAACTGACATTTACACTCTCACCAACTATTAAAGGATTGGCCAACTAACACATTCGACGAAGTTAACTCCTCCAACACTAGCTGGGACGTACTCCTGTGTTTCGTTAAATCTCGTAGTTGTCTTTAAAAGTTAGTGATCGATATTTGACGGCGGTTCATATTCGCCTTCTTTTCTCTATATTCATTCAACCCTAAAACATTGGAAAAGGAAATGCAACCCGATGGGAATAGGGGTAGGAGATAGCCACATACACACCATGCTGTTCGCGGACGACCCAATAGTGTTTGCAGAGGACGAAGAGGATATGAGGAATATGTTAAATAAACTAGAAGAGGTGTACACTAAATGGGGCTTGGAAATGAACAAAGATAAGGGCCAATATATGGTAATTGGAAGAACGAGAAAGGACATACAATTAGAGACCGGCATAATAAAACATGTAGACCAGTACAAATACCTTGGGGCCTTGGGGTAGTTATAAACGAAGCCGGAAAGGATACTACACTGAAATATTCAATATCAAATACTTATGCTAATGTAAATGTACTTCTTTACGATATCATAAACACAAAAGTGTTTCCAAGCCTCGTTTTCTTAAAATTGACGTGCTGTGGATGTTTAATAATAATAATATTTATTAAGCCCATATTGATAAAAGAAGGGTAATACAAAAAAAAGCAATTGAACAAAGGAGAGTATATGGACTAATAATAATACTAATAAACAGTTCATGGAGTTAAAGAGGGCCAAGTCAATTAGCGTAAACGCAAACTGTTTTTCATTGGCCCTCGAAAGTCTTAAATGAAATTATATCCAAAACCCATCCTAGCACCGTGCAATGCCAATTCAAAGTTTTCAAGGTTTCATAAAATTAGTGATATGCCTAATGATTGCCCGCTTCCTCCTGCTGTCTCCGCAGTTCAATTTTTAATTTGTTTCTGAAACCACGCACATTCTCCAGCTTTATAGTAAGTGGGATATTGTTATAAATATTAGGCACACAGTAGGAAAAGTCTTGCTTAAATAGTTCGAGCCGGTGCACTGTGATACCACGATAAAATGTGACAAATATCAAATAAATAAATATTTTTTTTGAATTTGTCGCAGTCGTGTAATTCGATACGTAATAGTACTAGTTACTAAAAGTATACATCTTAGTGGGCTTATCTCACTCTTAACGTCACAGTAATAGCGTACAGTCGCATTATTTCGGTATTGCGTTTTTTAATAAATTTGTAAATGACTGCAAAAGCATTAAACATTTTATTTGAATTCTAATACTATTAGGTAAGCTGCTTTAACTTCTGAATAGTATATTTTTACCAACTGTCTTAAAAAAAATATATTAATTGGCAAGCGATGAATTTTATTGCTATCATTTTATTTTATTTCAAACTTAAAATATAACTTGAGTTTTGATCAACTTTTCCAACGAGTCAATTCCTCTCATTTATATCAAAATGTAGTACAAATTATCAGCTTTCAGACGCCATTGACCTTTATTCCGCCTTTTCCGCTTTTTTGGCTTCGCGATCGACGTGTTATGGTCATCACTGGTCTATATGTATATGGCAAACTACTGGCATTATTTTTGTGAAAATTTGCATACAGGGTTTACTCAAGGTGCTCATTTCAGCTACAATATTTTCATTTTTCTCCAACTTTCGGTTATACCGGAAATGGACCCCAACTTCATTATTTTAAATAGAATGTGCCAATTTTTATTAAATTTTCGGGATCCCCTCTAAATTTTAATATAATTTGATACAAGTCATCATATATCGTCATCATATATCTAGAGTGCACCATTTTTGAATTATTTCAGTTTTTCGAAAATTTTGACAAATGCAACCCTTCACAATAAAAATAATTTTTCTAAATTACACTGGAGTCCGGCGAAATATTCTCAAGGTTTGCACAGAGAGGGGCCATAGCTTATATAACCATTGAAGTTTTTTAAAAAATTATACAGGCTGGTCACCAATTTGTGCCGAATTTCCCTATCTCGAAAACTTGAAAACTTTGTTTTTTTAAATGGCAACCCCAATTTTTTCCTTCACCACCGTATTGTACCTACGCTGAAAAATAAGGGAACTTTGTGAGTACATCCCTATATCTAAAATTTATGATTTTCGTAAAAACTTGAAAAAAATTAAATTTTCTTGAGTATTAGTAAATTTAAAATTATTAGTTGGCTTTGGTTTGAAGTAACCAAACCGAAGAAACAAAAACTATTGTGGTACTTCTAAAGACGGTAACAATGCCAGAAGAACTCGAAAACGAAAAACGCTAGGTACCAATAACTTTTATAAAAGTCAATATATTTTTTTACGTACAATTACAAGGTGTAATAAAAACTATAGCATTCCATTTAAAATAACGAAGTTTTGGTCTACTTCCGGTAGACCGGAAGTGGCAGACATCTTGAAAATATTTTAGATCGAAAGATCCGAACGAACAACCTATGCTACCAAAATTTCAAAACTGTACGAATAGTAAAACCTAAAATGTTCTAACGAACCAGTTACGTGATACAACGTAAAAGAAAATTCGGAAAATGAAGAACCTGGTGGCAAAGTGAGGACGATGATGAGGAATCCGGTATTAGCAATTATTTTGTTTAAAATTGTGTTTGTTTTTTGATCAAATTTCAATTTTTATAGTTTTTTAATATCATCCTGTATATTTTTTTGCGGAAAACGTAATAAAGTTGAAAATGTGTATTTGATCCACAGTTATTAAATGATTTCAGCATGAAAAACTATTATTGCAATGATTTTCGATTTTTGACACAGTTTTGGTTCAGTCTGGGCCACAGTGCGGTGCTTCGGTATTGTTAACATGTAACGGTGCCTAACATTTATATTATGAATATCTGTCCGATATCAAATTTTGTTGTATAAATAAGGAGGGGTTTTATAAGTAAGGATTTTATGATACAGACAAGCGGAGTGTAATATTCTACGTCGTGACATATTTAGCCAACCGAGCGTATGAGAAATTCTCTCACGTCCGCTGATACCATAGATAAAGAATTCGACACAAGAATTCTGCACCCGCTGAATACGATATCTATTCGCGGCATCGATGCGAGAGTGGTAAAGAGCATCCCCCTAATTAAAAATGGACAACACAAGTGACTCGCATAAATGAATTCTTAATTGTTGATGCAGTAAGTTTTTACTTGAATACAAAAGCTTAAGGGTTGATTCGGCTCTCTGAAGGAGATTACTGACATGCCCTTTAAATCTCAAATCAGAGTCCATGACAATACCCAAATTTGGGCAACGTGCGTAAAGTTTAGTTGTTCATCGTTAAAAAGAATGTTCAAGGATTGCCTAGCCGCATCCGCGGGAGCACCGGTTCCCAAAATAATGACAGATGATTTCGAAGCATTAATAGATAAGCAATGGCGTTTGACGTTTTCAACTAGTAATTTCAAGTCATAATTCATTAAAGATTGCGACTCACTTAAGTTATCCCCATTAAAGCGAAAGTATACTTGTGTGTCGTCAGCATACATATGGGTTTTACAGTGCTTTAGGTTAGAACACAGATTAATCGTGTAAATGAGATACAGTATAAGTACCAAAATTGATCCTTGAGGCACTCTAGAAGTAATAAGGCCTCTCTCCGATAGAGCATCCTGAAATTTAACAATCTGAGAGCGATGTAAAAAATAATTTTTAAAGAAATCAACAGCTATCGGAGAGGGGCCAATATAATGGAGCGGTACACTGATAGAAGTGTTAAATGATGAATCGTGTCAAAAGCCTTAGAAAAATCGATCAAAACAAGTGCAGTGACACTCCTCTCATCAATCCCACGCAAGACATCGTCGGTAACATCAAGAAGAGCCGTTTCATTAGCTGACGCGATTCTCATTTCTACTTTAGTTACGTTTTGAAATAGGTTTCATTTTATTTCTATTTGATCCGCTAGTGGAAATGTTTTAACAGTTTTAGCTATTGATAGAAAAAAAGATTGTAAATGGATCTTCTGAAACATGATTATTTTTTATCTTTTTGTTTAAATAATTTTGAAATACAGAAGCAGCGGAAGTATGTGAAGTAGAATGTGTAAACGAGGCGCGTTTTTTAGAATTTCGAGTTGATCTAGCCACGGGAGTTGTATTACTTATTTCAGAGTCATTATGGTTATCAGGGGTTCGGGCTTCAGAGAATGACACTTGTGATCATTCATCAGCATTACTTATTGCGTCATCTGAATTGGCAGGGCTTGTCGAATAGTCGAATATATAGAAGTAAAAATGTCAATTAATGACGTGTGGGTCAGAAGTGTGGGTGAGAGACAAAGACACAACTCGAAGACTGTTAGCAGCAGAGATGATGTTTTGGTGAAGATGTTGTGGCATAACCATACTGGTCCGAGTTGAAGATGAGGAAATAAGAAGAATGATGGCACAAAACTCAATAATAGACACTATAAATGAAAAGCAACTAAAATGGTATGGACATCTCCGTCGAATGAGTAACGAGAGAATTCCACTTAACGTTTGGAACTGAGTGCCAGCAGAAAGAAACAAAAGAGGTAGGCTTAGATAAAAATGGGTTCAAGATATCAATGTGCAGATGAAGAGGAGAGGACTGGGTGAAGATGATTGGAATGATAAAGACCGCTGGCGGTTGGAATGCGAGAATAAAAAGCTGCAAATACTCACCAAATAGTATAGAATAAAAAAATATACTACAGTCTAATACTGAATAAAAGTAAAACTAACACTAGAACTAGAACGTTCTGGTTCTATTTTTACTCATTATTCAGTGTTAGATTTTTGTATATTTTTATTGCACTAAAACTAGAAGTAACACTACACATAGAACTGAAAAATTTCTGGTTTATCTGTGCGTCTTCAGACTGATAGTTCGCGGGTGTGTGTTAAAAGGCATCAAGTCAAAATGATAAGATTTTTATGAACAATTTGTTTTCATTTTAAATATTATATATTTAGTGATTCAAAAGTATATGGCACCCATTTAACTTCTATTAGTCAGAAAAATTAAAAGCGTAATATAATAAAGATAAAGGATGGGTAATCAATAAAGATAATTAAAACACACCTTTTATAATATTTTATTTACGAAAAATAACCTACTTTCTCCTTCATTTCGATAACATTGAGAACGTAATAAAAAGCTAGATGTGATCACGTCATCGTTTTTTTTTTATTATTTTTTTTAAACACCTAAGTCCACACATATGTCAACAAAACGGCAGTTTTAGTATGGTTTTAGTGCACTATTTTTTTTATTACACCATATCCACTTTTTATACCGCCTCAAGTCCATCCTTATTTATACTGATAATACTTTACCACTTTTTCTTTTTTTATTTTTTGAGAGGGTTCAAATAATTTTAAATTTTATGTATCAATTCCTTTCTACACTTAATTATTTTAATTTAAGCGTCACATTTTTTGATACTACTTAAACCACCCTCAAAAAAGAAAACCAAATAAAAATAAACACTCTATTTAAGAAAGTTTTATTTTTTCGTCCACATTTTTTAAATTTAATAAATCACTTCGTAAACCGTCGCTTTTTTGTCACCCGACCCCGTCACTATGTATTTATCATCCGTTGAAATGTCGCAGCTTAAAACGCTAGATGATTCTTTGGACTAAAAAAAATTTTAATTAATAAATTTATATTTTTATATAATTATATAATAATAATTACTTGAAAAATACTAGCACCATAAGGCGTTCTCCAAGCATTTAATAAATTATCTTTCCCTGTTGAAACAAACCATTTCCCACACGTAGCAAATCTCAAACTTAACACACAACTTTCATGCAGGTGTAATTGATATTTATCCGGTTTTGAAGCGTGTAAAACTTCCACGTGAGAATTTTCCATCCCAACTGCTAACCATTCCCCAGTCGGACAATACCCCAACGAGAAAATTTGCGAACTAAAATCGTGTTGTTGCAATTGCTTCCCTTCGCGAAGATCCCAACTTCGCACCGTATTATCTAAACCACCAGTCCACAACTTTGTACCATCGCTGGATATATCAATACATGAAGCGCCATCGGTGTGACCTTGGAATTGTCGCACCAACGTTTGATTGTGAAGATCCCAAACGGCTATATTTCCGTCGGAACAACAACTGAAACAAACTTTTGAATCTGGACTGATCGCCAGTGCGTAACAAGCTGGTGCGCTTGAGGTTAATTCGGCTTTTATTCGAGGTGTTGGTGAGGCTAGGTCCCATATTGAAAGATTTGATGCTTCACCACCCACTATTAATGTTCTTCCATCTGGAAGAAGTTTTACTGAACGGATGTAATTGTCTCTTTGCTAAAATAAAAAAGTGATGTATAAATATAAAGTTGATATGTTTCAAGTAAAAATGTTTTTTAAATTAGTCTATTGAATAGTATAGTCTAATGTGTCAAAAGAAAGAAGAATCGAATCTGGCATGATGGAATGGTTCCAAACATACTAGAGATGATACTCTTCACAAGAAATTCAAAACAGGATAAACCTGGATTAGTATAAAACAGTTTTGGTGGAAATTAATGGGTAAATTTGAAATGAAAATAAAGACAAAATAGTAGATTTTGGCTGCGAAGAAAAGAAGGTAAAGATGACGTTCTGGAAACATAATCAAGCGACAACGAGATATAGTAGAAACCACGAGAGCTGGCAGTGACAGATCGCTTAGATTATTTCACCACGTACATTTAAATGTAGGTTATGTTAGTAATGGAGGTTATATGTTAAACATTGTTAACGTTAATGATTTTCGGCTTGTGAAAACACTAACATATTCATGACAACGCTCACAAGACGTTTCGATTTGAGGTTATAATTATAGAGTTACATTCCTAGAAGAACAGACGTACTTTTTCGACGTGGCCATTTGAATTGTACAGCAGACATATTAAATTAAAAAATAAAACGAAAAAACTTCTTAACTTGCTATATTTAATAAATTTGAAGTCAAACTAGTTTCGGGGCTAGCCCCATCCTCAGTGACAATGTCAATAGACGACTAATATTATAATCGAAAAGGCAATTGAATGCATGTATAAAGCTGAAGGCGATATAATGCGGTGTTAAACGTGTACAGCAAAAACGAAACGAGTCTCGTTTCTTCACGTCTCTTTAAAGGTTCAACATGGTGTCTGATTATTTTTCAACAAGCGTTTGAAATAACGTGCTTTTTTGCTGTCGCCATTTTAATCATTTTACTGTACACGTTTAACACCGCATTATATCGCCTTCAGCTTTATACATGCATTCAATTGCCTTTTTGATGATCTTCAGTTTACAATATTAGTCTTCTATTGACATTGTCACCGAGGATGGGGCTAGCCCCGAAACTAGTTTGACTTCAAATTTATTAAATATAGCAAGTTAAGAAGTTTTTTCGTTTTATTTTTTAAATAATTCACTTGCAACATGGATCTACACTCTATATTAAATTAATGCTATCTCTTTCTAATACACATTAGTCTCTAGCGGTTTGTGAACTACGTATGGCATTTGTAAGAGCGGAAAACGATGATTTACTGCCAGCTCTCGTGGCGTCTACTATAGAACGTAGAATATACGAATGAATATACAGGATGTCCGGTATCTTCCGCATCAGAACATTATACGGTTGTAGGATACATTATTCTGAAGCGATCTTTTTAATAAATTTTTTTCGAAATGTTTATAATAACCGCACGGGAACTGTTTAAAGTCATCCGCTATTGTTCAATAGTGGACGACTTCGATTCACCGAAAAAGTTTATTTCTCTTCCCGTGTCGAATCTATTGGTAAGTACACGTGAGAACCGTGCTTTGAGCGGCGCGGCAGTCCGGCTGAGGGTTGGGCCGATTACCTGAATCTGATTTACGATTTGCCATTAGACGTCGAAAAACAGTTCCCGTGCGGTTATTATAAACATTTCGAAAAAAATGTATTAGAAAGATCGCTTCCGAATAATGTATCCTACAACTGTACAATGCCCTGATGCGGAAGATACCGGACACCCTGTATAGAAGAAGCGACGCAATGGAGCTCACTTTTACCAGATAGTTAAATAGGAAAATGAACCTTATTCAACATCTTGAACCTAATATCTGAAGATACTTTTCGTTTTAAATGATTTTTGCATTGATGCAAGGTCATTTTCTTGTTCAAGTTCTAGCAAAATTTACTTCAGAGGATCTTCCGATTTGGAATTTATTAACAGTTATATCATCTCGCCAGAATAAGGACATTTGTGACGTAGTTGTCAGTGCCAGTGGATTACTGATATTAAGCTATAAATGATACTTCGAGATTGTGTGTGTTGTGTTCAAGACCTCTGGGCAAATGACATAGAGAAATATGTACTACTACTTTGCTTTGTACTGAACATAAAAGTTTTTAAATTAAAACTTCGTTTTTTGCACTTTAATGGATTTTATTTATTGTTTTTTTCAACCGGTTTCGCTACATTTACATAGCATCTTCAGGAGAGTTACGTCAATTTGTAACAAAAGTATACTTTAGCTTGATTCATTTGGTAATTCCTTGTTTATTTCTATTGTTAAACTATATAGATGATATTTATTAAGTATGATTGAAGAGGATTAAAATTGTTTAGAAACGTGATGTGTCATGGAGTTCGTTGTCAAAGTTAATTTGAGGTTATATGATTGAAAAGCTTTTAATTTCCCAGATCATTGGGCTATTTGATGCAGCAAGTTACTTCTGCGATTTGTACTTAATTAAATTTAATTAGATTGTATTAACCAGTTCTAAAGTAGCTTTTCTGAATTGATGATAAGCAATTCGCATCAGCTCGAGTTGGGTTGGACGCCGTCTCTTTTTATATACAATTAATCAAAAATAGGTTTTGATTTGTTTTTAGTTCATATATCAGGTTTCCCCATAACAATTATTTAACTATTCCTTTTCATAATGTTTGTCATATACCGGGTGTCACACAAAAAACGCCCCAACAACAAACTTGAAGTTGGCGTTGTAAAAAATTTATTTGTAACGTGAATCATAGTATTTATAAAACCATTTCATTTGATATCTGGGTCATGAAAATCGAAGTGTAAATAATAGAGTTACAGGTTAGGGCGTTTTTTGTGTGAACACCCTGTGTAATATTTTTATATAACATTGTTTTTATTTTCTATTTGATTTTCCTTTGATCTTTAACTTCAAAGTATTTCTAGATATAGTCGAGACTAAATCATCTTAATGCAATAAAATTTCCAAGGCATGCACTTATTGTATCGACGAGCACAAGTCTGAAGCCTGAAGTGTGTATGTGTTGCGGTGTATTGCGCTGGTAATATTATTGCTTCACATTAGCAGCATTAGTTATTGAGTGGTTACTAATCAAATTTATGGCTCTTCTGCAGTGCAGTCATTCTCATATTGTAATTATGTACAAATTTCACGTCCTTTCTATTCTAAATAATAAGCTGAGAAATAATTGCATCATCAATATACAGCCTGATTCAGAGTAAGCGCCTTATTTTTTTTAGTCACACTATGGGTAGTACTTTCAAAATATTTGGCAGTAATATGTTTTAGGACATTCTCTACACGATGGTGATATCATATTTTCAAATGGACGAATTATTTCAAAATGGCGACTGTCAACTTTTTTTTTAAATGGAATGCCAATATTTTTTTTATTATTGAGATTCTAAAAACATTCTTTACGATATCTTACGATAGTATTTTGTTTTTCTTAAAAATTCATTTCTTCCCCATCAAAAAGCACACTAACGTTTTAATCTAGTAGCGCATGAATGTTTTACACTCGATATTATTTTTGTCCAAATAAATAAGTTTATTGTTTAATGTTTATTACAAAATAAAGTTTAATTGTTTCTTTTGTGTCTAGCGCTACTTGATATTTAGACAAAAATAACATCGAGTGTAAAACATTCATGCGCTACTAGATTAAAACGTTAGTGTGCTTTTTGATGGGGAAGAAATGAATTTTTAAGAAAAACAAAATACTACCGTAAAAAGCGATTAATTCTAGTGACAGTGATAAGTAGCACTAGTTAGCATAAGATATCACTATGTTGCATATTTTTATTGCACTAAAACTAGAACACTAGACTTAGAACTAGAAAGTATCGGGTTTAGCCGTGCGTCTTCAGACGTTTTTAGCAGTGCGTTTTAAACTAGCACTATCACTAGAACTAATACAAGACCTAGAACTAGAATCATTCGGGTTTAGCCGTCTTGAGAGACGTGCGGCTAAATCCGAATGTTTCTAGTTCTCGGTCTAGTGTTAGTTGTAGTTTTGCACTACAACTAACACTAGACCTAGAACTAGAATCATCCGAGTTTAGCCGTCTAGAGAGACGTGCGGCTAAATCCGAATCTTTGTAGTTCTACCTCTAGTGTTATTTGTGTTATATTATGGAACCAGAAACATACTCATACGTCTCTTAAGACGGCCAAAAACTCAGGGTTACCATAAAGACGTCCCAACTAAAACTACCCAATATCTAATAATATTTCATGTGGGACAGTGCCAAGGACAGTAGAATCTAACAGGATTGCTACATCTATCGTTGTGCCAACGTGCCCGCACTCTACGTCTCACCATTTTCGACGCCCAATCAGCTGTTATTGTGTTCTATGCGTTTGCTGTGTATTTTTAGAGGTTATATCATATATAGTAGACGTATTTATATTAACTTCAAAAGTAAATCTTAACGTCTATCATATAACCTGTAAAACACACAACAACGCATAGAACGTAATGACAGTTAATTGGGCGTGGCAAGTAATGTGACGTAGAGTGCGGGCAGCCAACCCGTAGTGGGCTCCAAAACAACAATGGATGAAGCAGTCCTGGTTAAATTCTACTGTCATTGAGATAGTGCAAGCGCATAGTAGTTTCGTTTTTTTTTTTAATTTATTCCGCTATTTTTAAATGTCATCGCTATTTTTTCAAATAGCAATCCCCCATTTTTATTATGGAATATGAAATAGGTTTCTTTCTGAATTTGGTACAGCCAAAATTGAAATTAGTTACATTATCAAGAAAAATTGCATGATTTTCCATTCATTTGAGGTTGAAAAATAGCAGTAGCCATGTGTAACCATGGAAAACAGTTGTTTTAGATATTTTATTAAGACAGTGGATTAATTTTTGATTCTGAAACAGTTTGTTGCTATGGTTACGCATGGCTACTGCTATTTTTCTATCTCAAGTGAATGGAAAATCATGAAACTTTAAGATAATTTATCTCGAAAACTATTTTATGTAATCAATGTTAATAATGACTGTACTAGATTCAGAAAAGAGTCCTCTTTCATATTCCGTAATAGAAATGGAGCATTGCTATTTGAAAATATGTCGATGACGTCATTACTCGTTTAAATATGGCGGAAAAAATTTAAAATTTATACCAAACAATGCAAAAATTTTTAATCTTGAGATCCATCTCAGCAATTTTTTTAAAAACTGTTTTTGATTGTTTTAACGAATTTATCCGTTACTTTTGGGAAACCTGTATATCGTTCAAAAGTGTTTTCAATAACACATTCATCTGCAAAATCAGACTTCCATCTTTAAGTGTATGTCTTGAGAGACGTGCGGCTAAACCCGAATGTTTCTAGTTCTAATGTTAGTTCTAGTGACAGTGATAAGTAGTGCTAGTTAGCATAAGATATCACTATGTTGCATATTTTTATTGCACTGAAACTAGAACTAACACTAGACCTGGAACTAGAAAGTAGTTAGAATCTAGGCCTAGATCTAGTGTTAGTTCTAGTTTTACACTATCACTAGAACTAACACAAGACCTAGAACTAGAAACATTCGGGTTTAGCCGTCTTAAAAGACGTGCGGCTAAACCCGTAAGTTTCTTGTTCTAATGTTAGTTCTAGTGACAGTGATAAGTAGTGCTAGTTAGCATAAGATATCACTATGTTGCATATTTTTATTGCACTGAAACTAGAACTAACACTAGACCTAGAACTAGAAAGTAGTTCGAATCTAGGTCTAGGTCTAGTGTTAGTTCTAGTTTTACACTATCACTAGAACTAACACAAGACCTAGAACTAGAACCATTCGGGTTTAGCCGTCTTAAAAGACGTGCGGCTAAACCCGAATGTTTCTAGTTCTAATGTTAGTTCTAGTGACAGTGATAAATAGTGCTAGTTAGCATAAGATATCACTATGTTGCATATTTTTATTGCACTGAAACTAGAACTAACACTAGACCTGGAACTAGAAAGTAGTTCGAATCTAGGTCTAGTGTTAGTTCTAGTTTTACACTATCACTAGAACTAACACAAGACCTAGGACTAGAAACATTCGGGTTTAGCTGTCTTAAAAGACGTGCGGCTAAACCCGAAAGTTTCTAGTTCTAATGTTAGTTCTAGTGACAGTGATAAGTAGTGCTAGTTAGCATAAGATATCACTATGTTGCATATTTTTATTGCACTGAAACTAGAACTAACACTAAATCTGGAACTAGAAAGTAGTTCGAATCTAGTTCCAGGTCTAGTTTTACACTATCACTAGAATTAACACAAAACCTAGAACTAGAAACATTCGGGTTTAGCCGTTTTGAGAGACGTGCGGCTAAATCCGAATGTTTCTAGTTCAATCCCCCATTTTTATTACGGAATATGATGTTTTTTTTCTGAATTTGATACAGCCAAAATTAAAATTGGTAACATTTTCGAGAAAAATTGCCTTAAAGTTTCATGATTTTCCATTCATTTGAGGTAGAAAAATAGTAGTAGCCATGCGTTAGTAACCATGGAAACCGGTTGTTTTAGATATTTTATTAAGACAATGATTAATTTTTGATATCTGAAACTGTTGGTTGCCATGGTTACGTATCGCTACTGCTATTTTTCATCTCAAGTGAATAGAAATCATGAAACTGTAAGATAATTTTTCTCGAAAATTTTCTTATGTAACCAATATTAATATTAACTGTCCTAGATTTAGAAAAAAGTCCTCTTTCATATTCCTTAAATCTGTACCAAACAATGCAAAAAATTTAAATCTTTAGATCCATCTCAGCGATTTTTTGATAAACTATTTTTGATTGTTTTAACGAATTTATCCGTTACTTTTGGGAAACCCTGTATATCGTTCAAAACTGTTTTAATAACACATCCATTTACAAGATTAGACTTTCATCTTTAAGTGTATGTCATAAACATTTAAGATGACTATTTAAATTGTATTACAAAATTTAATGTGTTTAAGTTATAGTTTTTATTCAATTTTGATTAATTCGCATACTTACTAAACAATCTAATTGCGATACTGGTGTTTTAGAATTAGGTTGGCTAATATCCCAAACTTTAACACAACCTTTTCCTCCCGTATAAACATATTTCGTTGGATTAGATATCGTTACGGCGCAAACGACCTCGCCGTGATTTAAAGTGTTTATTTGGCGCGCGTGTCTTGGTATTCCAGGTCCCATTAAGGCGTCTGTAGGAAATGGTACTGGTTGAAGTTGACCCTCGCCGTTCATATGAAAACTATAAGCTCTAAAAAACGAATTTGGTTTATTTCAATATTTGTTTTAAGTTAATAATTCACTTACGCTTTTCCACCTGGTATTGAACCTAATCCATTCGTTAATCCAGGTGTTCTACTATGGGGGTGACCATCGTAACCAACCATAGGTGGAGGTCGTCCGTAAGGTGACGCACCCATGTTATTGTAAGGGTTTAAATGTTCTTGCCTTGGGCCCATTCCATACGATGGATATCCGCCCATATTCACTTTAGGTCCGCTGGGTCCCGGGCCTGAACCTAAATTAGGCGTCGTCGATCGCGGTTTCGATCCGGGGGTTAAAGGTTTCTCCTTAAAAAAATAATTACACAATCAATTTAAATTAAATAACACCATTTTTAATTAAATTAATGAATTGTATCAAAATGATTTTTGAAGTTATGAAACAAAAAATGAAACGTATTAATAACAATAGAAATGATTGTAAATGAATCTGAAATGAGTCTTACATCTTTACTTTTCAGTGAAGGGGTACTCCTCGAAGACGACGACCCACTTCTACTCGGTGGCCGTTCAATCTTGATTTTATCACCGTTTGTACTTCCGTTTTCTCTAATATCACCCCCTAAAGAAGGGTGTTCACCGTTCGGATGAGGAGACTGCGCTTCCTATACAAAAAAAAATTTTGTATAAAAACTTTTTCACCCCTCTATACGATTTTTTTTATTAATCCATGTACAGTGCCATACAATATTTTGCTTACCTCATTCGCGACATCCACAACTAAATCCTGGTCGCTTTTTTCGCCATCGCTTTCCTAGAACAACACGAATGGATTTTAAAACATTACGAAAATAAAGGAAAAAAACAAGAAACGGCCGCAAGAAGACAAAAGACGGGGGAACAAATGACAAACGGGTAAGATCAAAGCCTACTTCTAATACGGAACGAATGTTTACGACCGTGATATAGTGATAAAATCGACGTTTCGTCGGAAGCGCGTGCGAGACGGACGCGAACGCAAAGGCTGTCATTAAAAATAATAGCGGGCCATGACTGAGCATCAAAGGCGCCCCCGCGCGTTGCGCGGAAGAAGCTTTATCTCGCCCGGAGTTTTTCCAGTTCTGCCTGATGTGCTTGGATAATTGGGGAAGGCACAAAGGCGCCCGTGGAAGGCTCATAAAAAGAGTGAAGGGGGGATAATATTGACAGAAAACGAAGCTGGACTGGATTCTCTGCAATATTTGTATTGAATATTTCGTATCTTTCTACATTGAAGAAAATTATGTATTAACCTCGCGATACCATTAAAAAATCGATAACACTCGATTGCGGCTCACTTTGCTGTTAATTTCCAGCGTTAAATATTTTATTACTGTGGAAAGAAAAGGGTTTCCACAAGATTTTTTTGTTTTGTATAATCAACAAATATTTTTAATTTTTTTATTTGTTTCACACTAGAATAACAAATTCTCTTTGCTTCCAGGTTCAGCCACAGCGCCTTAGAATCTTGTAAGGTAACTTTTTGATTTTGCTGGATTTCTGTCGGAACTGCTCGTAGATGATGTCACAAATAGCATCGTACTGACTGAAGCCAGATGGTTTAAGGTAAGAAAGAAAAAATTATTTATCGTTTAATCAAGACTGTTTATACTCAAGACCAAGTTTAGATTTTTTAGAGATTTACTTACCAATAATTATTTAAACTTATTTAAAGATATATTATAGTCTTGATGCTTTATGAAATATGGTCGACAATACGGCGGTACTTAATCTATTTAGGGAGTTAAATGTTGTTTTAATCATAAATGTGATCGGAAACATGAGTTTTATGAATTTATAAACGTCATCAATATACCGCACCAACTAGGGGATGGCCAAAAATAATACACTGTGAGGCTAAGTATAGCTGGTGGATTTAGCACGTTCTTTTTTTTATAAACAATAACTTGGTGGTCAATTTGCGAAATGTGTCTCGATCTCCGTAAAGCAGTCACTGTGTATTTCAAGATCTTGTAAATGGTTTCAGAAATGAAATTATATTTACCCTAAAACTTATTCATATACCGGCAATTTCATATAACTTGCAATACATGAATGTAGTATGCTGTCCCACATAAAATGCAACATAGCTTAATAGTACAGGCATTGGATAGTTTTGCAAAGGAAAAGTTTTGCTTGTAAAAAGGTCCTTATGATAACCCAGAGTTTAATTAAAAACTCAATTAAAATTAGAATTAACACAAGACCTGGAACTAGAAGCATTTGGGTTTAGTCGCACGTCTCTCAAGACGGCTAAACCCTAATGATTCTAGTTCTAGGTCTTGTCTTAGTTCTTGCGACAGTGGTAGTGTAAAATTAGAACTAACACAAGACCTAAAACTAGAAACATTCGGGTTAGCCGTCTTTAGAGACGTGCGGCTAAACCCAAATGATTCTAGTTCTAAGTATAGTGTTAGCTTTACATAGTAACAGTGCTAGTGTAAAACTAGAACTAACACTAGACCTAGAACTAGAATCATTCGGATTTAGCCGTCTTTAGAGACGTGCGGCTAAACTTAAATGATTCTAGTTCTAGGCATACTGTTCGTTCTACATAGTAACAGTGCTAATGTAAAACTAGAACTAACACTAGACCTAGAACTAGAATCATTCGGATTTAGCCGTCTTTAGAGACGTGCAGCTAAACTCAAATGATTCTAGTTCTAGGTATACTGTTCGTTAGAGACGGAGTTCTAGTTTTATACTAACACTGTTACTATGTAAAACTAACACTATACTTAGAACTAGAATCATTCGGATTTAGCCGTCTTTAGAGACGTGCAGCTAAACTCAAATGATTCTAGTTCTAGGTATACTGTTTGTTAGAGACGGAGTTCTAGTTTTATACTAACACTGTTACTATGTAAAACTAACACTATACTTAGAACTAGAATCATTCGGGTTTAGCCGTCTTTAGAGACGTGCAGCTAAACTCAAATGATTCTAGTTCTAGGTATACTGTTCGTTAGAGACGGAGTTCTAGTTTTATACTAACACTATTACTATGTAAAACTAACACTATACTTAGAACTAGAATCATTCGGGTTTAGCCGTCTTTAGAGACGTGCGGCTAAACCCAAATGATTCTAGTTCTAGGTATACTGTTAGTTCTACATAATAACAGTGCTAGTGTAAAACTAGAACTAACACTAGACCTAGAACTAGAATCATTCGGATTTAGCTGTCTTTAGAGACGTGCAGCTAAACTCAAATCATTCTAGTTCTAGGTATACTGTTCGTTCTACATAGTAACAGTGCTAGTGTAAAACTAGAACTAACACTAGACCTAGAACTAGAAACATTCGGGTTTAGCCGTGCGTCTGAAGAAGCACGGCTAAACCGGAAACTTTCTGGTTCTAGGTCTAGTGTTAGTTCTAGTTTTAATTGTTATTAAGCGCTAGATTGTTGTATATTTTTATTAAAGTAATTGTAAGGTTAAATGTACGTATAAATTATATAGTAGAACTAGAATTATTTGGATTTAGTCGTCTTTAGGGACGTGCGGTTAAACCCAAATGATTCTAGTTCTAGGTGTAGTGTTAGTTCTACATAGCACCAGTACTAGCGTAAAACTAGAACTAACACTAGACCTGGAATTAGAAACATTCGGGTTTAGCCGCACATCTCTCAAGACGGCTAAACCCGAATGATTCTAATTCTAGGTCTTGCGTTAGTTCTAGTGATAGTGCTAGTGTAAAACTAGAACTAACACTTGATCTAGAACTAGAAACATTCGGGTTTAGCCGCACGTCTTTCAAGACGGCTAAACGCGAATGATTCTAGTTTTAGGTCTTGTATTAGTTCTAGTGATTGTGCTAATGCAATACTAGAACTAACACTAGACCTATAGTTCATTTTTTTTCTATAATACCTGTCAAATTGTTGTAAAGTTGGCAAAATTAACAGGGAGTTTTGTTTTATCATGTTTTGAAGTAAATATGTCACATTGACGTTTGAGCTTTCGTTATTCAAAAAGAAAAGGTGCATAAAAAGTGTTGTGGGGTGTTTATTTGCCATTTACTTATCTAGAAAAGGTATTTTATTCTATTTAATTACTTTGTAGCACGTTTTTACAACAAATATGTACTTCGTCAAAATCGTATTTATCTAAAAATTTATTAGTATTTTAACCTCAACTAATTAGTTACTGAAAATGTTACTAAAAATCATGAAAACAACATAAATTTTATAAGGGTCCTGGATAATACCAACAGAAACTCTAAATAATTTACATTGACAAGTATTATAAAAAAAAAACGAACTATAGAACTAGAAAGTATCGGGTCTGAGGACGCACGGCTAATGTTTCTAGGTCTAGTGTTAGTTGTAGTTTTACACTAGCACTAGAATTAACACAAGATCTAGAACTGGAATCATTCGGGTTTAGCCGTCTTGAGAGACGTGCGGCTAAATCCGAATGTTTCTAGTTCTTGGTCTGGTGTTAGTTCTAGTTGTTATTGAGTGCTATATTGTTGAATATTTTTATTGAACGAAAAGTAGAACTAACACTAGACGTAAAACTAGACACATTCGGGTGTAGCCCTCTTAACACTTTGCTGACCGGCGATTTTACACAGAAACTATGGCTATTTTTTTCTAATTGAGTGTGAAAGTAAAACGTTTTAAATAAACTCCAATAAATTTTATTTATACTGAATGAAATGAAATTAAACTTGGAACATACATCTACGTTTCTCAAATTTAGTTTATATTTGAGGTTTATACCGATCTTTCGATCTAAAGTAGTTTCAAGATACTGGCCACTTCCGGTCTGCCGGAAGTAAACCGCAACTTCGTTATTTGAAATGAAATGCTATAGTTTTTATTACACCTTCTAATTATATGTGCAAAAATATGTTGACTTTGATAAAAGTTACTGGTACCTAGCATTTTTCGTTTTCGAGTTATTTTGACTTTAAGTTTTTTTTTGCATATTTCACTATACTATTTAAAACCTAATATCTCAGCCAATATTCATTCGAGAAAGCTCTAACTTTGCACGATTATTCTTCAGATGATATCAAATAGATTGTCATTTGTTGTATACAGGTGTTTTTACGACAGTGACTATTTGTTCTAAAACGTGGTCGCTTAGTTTTCCGAAAAGCCTGGAAGGTGGATCTTTTAATAATAAAAATTTTATTGAATAAGTATGATTATATATTATTCTCGTCAATAATATACAGTTCGTAAGACTCAATATTGCAAACAATTATTAATTTTTTTTTATGTGTTTGGAAAGTTCGTGTCCGCAAGGTATTCCTCAATTGAATAATACTCTTTTTCCAATAATATTCGTTTAACTTTCTGTTTGAACCTTTTGTTATTCAACTCTTTTATTTTTGATGGCAATGCATTGTACAATTTGACCGATATATAGTTGATAGTATTCTGGGATTTTTTGATTCTGTGATATGGTATTAACAGACTACTTCCATGACGCGTGTTGTAGATATGTAGATCTTCGCTCTTTGGCAATGTGTCTTTCTTCGTATGAACATTAACCAGGCAGGTAAGTATGAAACAACTTGAGATAGTTAGTATTTTTAAGGTTTTAAAAAATGTTCGGCAGCTTCCAATATAGTCAAGCCCAGACAAGATCTGTTTGACCCCCCCCCCAGATAGATATGCCATACTGCTGTGAAAGTAAGCGAAGTAGACGCTTTTTGTTTCATTTGTAGGTAAATTTTTAGATATAACCTTTATGCAGTATATTGAATTTGATAATTTTCTTTTTAAGTTTGTTACATGGTCCGACCACGTTAAAGTTTCGGACAGCATAATGCCTAGAAAATTTATCTTTTGAATTTCAGTGTCTTTGTCTCTTTTTGTAGAAAAAGTTAGTATTTTGGTTTTATCTGCATTTAGTTTCATTTTGTTCATGTCAAACCATTTTTTTGCATCGGCTAATGATGTTTGCGTTTTATTTTTAAGTTGATGAAAATCATTTCCTTGGTTGATAACAGATGTGTCATCTGCATAGAGACAAATGTGGTGTACTTTGTATGGAGCCTTTTTAGAAGTACGACAAGAACTACCAGGTGGTGTGCTGTATTCATTTCAATCTACAGAAATCCATTTCCTAGTTACTTCTAGTAAAAATTATTTGTATCTTTGTTTATTTTGTGTCTTTTTGCAGTAAAGTTTGAATGCATTAAACAAAATACAATTGATTAAAACTACTTTATACTTTTTCTATAGATAGTGTTACGTCAAATACTGATCTGCACGGTCGACACCTTTCATGTGTTTATTGCATTGTATTATGCACGAAGGTTTCACTTTATCATTTGTATAATTTTTATTCCGCTGTTCAGTTGATATCATAGACGTATCATGAATAGTTGATATCATGCACGCCAACTTTTTGTCTTTCCACGTGGGAAGAAGAACGGGTCCTTTCCGTACAAAAGTCATTTGCCCTCTATGAAGATTCTTGGACTTTTCTATTAGTACCTTTGGCAAGCCAGGGTTCTCTCGTATGGTACCACATACAAATATTTTCTTTTCTAATAAAATACCAGCTGTAGAAACATTAATGCAGTAATTATCTTGATGATACATTTAATACATTGATTATACATGATGCCAATAATCAAAATACGGCTGCTAGACTGATAATATAGTTTCTTGTAGTTTTTGTCCTCCACCCGAATAAATTTGCATTTTTTAAAATAGCAAGGCGTGAGCTATCAAATACGCTAAGCTCCCCCTCTCTTCAGTGATTCGGGCACAGTAGCGTTGCAAAATGTGGTAGATCATTTTGCCGGACCCTGTACATAGATAGAATTTTTGGAATAAGGTAATGCAATAGAGGTCTAATTTTACAAACTCTGTCTCTACTAGGTGCCTTTTGTACATAATCACTGAGATGGAAAAATGTAAGGATGTGCTCGAACCTCATCCTGCTCATAGTTTTAGGGAATATTGGTGCTTCAACCAAAGAGTCCGTTGACCAATAATCTTTCCAACAAGTTTTTTAGTTTGTCCCATCAAGAACCCAAGAAACTTCTTCATATCGTTTGTTGTAACTTCCGTCCATGGTAAAGTTTTAGCAAAATTCTTATGCAATTTTTTCATTTGGAAGTGGTGTAAATTGGTTTGAGAAATAACTAAATGAAAAAAGTCGTTATCAAAAAATAACTCCGTTACTTCAGTGATTACTTAATTCTACAGTTACACCCGACATGTTTGAATAATCCTCCAAACAAGGTATAATGTCATATTCATTCCAATCTTTAAAATCACTTTCACTATCGGATTCTGTAATATTTCTTTTTTGCCGTTTTGGTGGTATAACGTCAGATTCATCACTTTCGGAATCACTACAATTTATTTCGAAATCACTTGGACAATCAGATAAATTGTCCGCGTGTAATTCATTGAAAAGTTTTTCGCCGATACGTCATGGTTGAAATTTATGGAATTATACTAAAATTGTGATAAAAAATTAAATACCAAGAAAAGTAATTTTTTTGTTATAAAGCGGACATGACTAAACGTTGTTCCGTTGTTCATGACTAAACACGTTACGCCAAGTTTTTGCAATATATTATATCGCCCTGGATGTCATAAATTGAAATGTATAATACAAGTGCAATGACGAGTTAACTCGTCACCAGTCAACAACGTTGGGCACAGAATAACCAGAAGTGACAGTGGCAATATCCCGCCAAATCCGACGCCATATTATAGCGAGTTACCAAGGTATGCCGCTATTGGTAGTAAAGATTTGGCGAAATACCGCTAGTGTCACTTCACTTCTGGTTATTCTGTGCCAAGGTCCGTTGAGTATTGGTTATATGGAACTTATTATATTATGAAATTAGAAACATTCGAATTTAGCCGCACGTCTCTTAAGACGGCTAAACCCAAATGATTCTAGTTCTACTATACAGTCTGTCCGTAAAGTAGCAGATATAGGCAATAAAATCATTATAAACGGTTTGTGGAAAAATCCTTGAAACGGGTCTAAAGATTTAAATTTTTTTCAAATGGCAATCCCCCATTTTTATTACGGAATATGAAAGACGACATTTTTTTGAATCTAGTACAGTCAATATTAATATTGGTTACATAAGAAAATTTTCGAGAAAAATGACTTTAAAGTTTAACTACTTTAAATTTGATGACATGATAAAAATAGCATTAGCTATGAGTAACTATGGTAACTAACTATTTTAAACAATTTTCTAAGTGTCAAAAAATGATTTAGTAAGTAGTTGACCTCCTTAATGCAACATTTCCTGATCGAAAACTGTTCAGCTCAATAGTTGGTAAGCCTAGCTGTGACTTAACTTAAAAAGCATGAATATCTTCGATATTTCTCAAAGTCTGCCCGACCAAATGTTTCAAAGGAGGTTCAACAAAAGGTGGTTTTGGCTGGTCGAGGAATCTCTTATGTTACTGTCAGAGGTGTTCGGTCGAATTTGGACATTAGTAAATCAACGGTTCATAAAATTTTAAATACTGCAAAATATTATTTCTACAAAGTAAACCTCATTCACGATCAATGACTCGTGAGTAGTTTTTCCAACAAAAATTTTGCTACGATGACTAAGACTTTGTTAAAAACATTTTTTTTCCGACGAGGGAACATTCACATTGAGTGGCTAAGTAAATAGATAAAATTGTCGGTATTGGGCTACCCAAAATCCACTTTGGCCGAGAAGTCGTACACCCAATATCCGCAAAAGATCAATGTGTGGAGCAAAATAGCATGGGATACTATCCTGAGTTCTTATTTTGTGAGGAAACCTTAGCTGGAGGGAGATGTTCAGGCTTTTTCAAAACGATATCATAATGTTGTCCCACCTGAATTCTAATGGTAATTATTCCAACAAGGTGGCGCACCACTACACTTAAACAAGCTTTACCAAAATCACTTTTTGACACTTAGGAAATTGTTTAAAATAATTGGTTACCATAGTTACTCATGGCTACTGCTACTTTTATTATGTTAAGCAAATTTGAAGAAGTTAATCTACAAAGTAATTTTTTTCGAAAATTTTCTTATGTAACCAATATTAATATTGAGTGTACTAGATTCAGAAAAAAATATTCTTTCATATTCCGTAATAAAAATGGAGGATTGCTATTTGAAAAAAATATCGATGACGTCATATCTCGTTCAAAAATGGCGGAAAAAATTGAAATATACACCAAAAAATTGGAACAAATTTAAATCTTTAGACCCGTTTCAGGGATTTTTCCATAAGCTGCTTATAATGTTTTTATCGCCTATATCCGTTACTTTACGGACAGACTGTATAATCTAATATACGTACTTTTCTAATACGTACATTTAACCTTTCAACTACTTCAATAAAAATATACAACAATTTAGCGCTTAATGACAATTAAAACTAGAACTAACACTAGACCTAGAACTAGAAAGTTTCCGGTTTAGCCGTGCATCTGAGGACGCACGGCTAAACCCAAATGTTTCTAGTTCTAGTGTTAGTTCTAGTTTTGCACTAGCACTGTTACTATGTAGAACTAACAGTATACCTAGAACTAGAATCATTTGGGTTTAGCCGCACGTCTCTAAAGACGGCTAAACCCGAATGATTCTAGTTCTAAGTATAGTGTTAGTTCTAGTTTTATACTAGCACTGTTACTATGTAAAACTAACACTATACTTAGAACAAGAATCATTTGGGTTTAGCCGCACGTCTCTAAAGACGGCTAAACCCGAATGATTGTAGTTCTAGGTATACTGTTAGTTCTAGTTTTACACTAGTACTGTTACTATGGGGCCGGTTGTACAATATACCGATAAACTTCCCGACAGCGTTATCTGGCAGATAAGTTAGTTTGTACTGTATTACAATGTACGGATATTTTTGTCGGTGAGATTATCGGCAGGATAACTTATCGGGTACTCAGCGGTGCCGATAAGACACTTATCCGCCAGATATTTATGGTTACCAAGGTTTTTATATAAAAAGTTTGTATGATTACTGCATAGGTTAACCTCTAACATTAAACGTTAACCTTATATGTACGATGTGTCAGTGAAAATTTTTTTTAACAATTTATATTGTCAAAATCATAATTCAAACTTCAAAGAAAGACGTTGGCGTTACCATTCTACGGCATAAATCACTAGATATGGGGAAAAACTACTACCAACCGACTCTTATTCCGCCGATAGCAATCCTACCGACAAAAACAGTTTGTACAACAGCGAATATCTTTATCCTCCTGATAAGTTTATCGGGCGGATAGATATCAGGTAGATTTATCGGTATATTGTACAACCGGGCCTATGTAGAACTAACAATATACCTAGAACTAGAATCATTTGGGTTTAGCCGCACGTCTCTAAAGACGGCTAAACCCGAATAATTTTAGTTCTAGGTATACTGTTAGTTCTACATAGTAACTGTGCTAGTGAATGAGTACCGAATGATTCTAGTTCTAGGTATAGTGTTAGTTCTAGTTTTATACTAGCACTGTTACTATGTAAAACTAACACTATACTTAGAACAAGAATCATTTGGGTTTAGTCGCACGTCTCTAAAGACGGCTAAACCCGAATGATTCTTGTTCTAGGTTTAGTGTTAGTTCTAGTTTTACACTAGCACTGTTACTATGTAGAACTAACACAATACTTAGAACAAGAATCATTTGGGTTTAGCCGCACGTCTCTAAAGACGGCTAAACCCGAATGATTCTAGTTCTAAGTATAGTGTTAGTTCTAGTTTTACACTTGGATTGTCACTAGAACTAATATTAGACCTAGAACTAGAAACATTTGGGTTTAATCGCATGTTTCTAGAGACGGACATAACACGATGTTGTTATGAACGTCATACAGTATGTTTACTCAACGGACCTTGATTCTGTGTTTTTGGTAACTCGCGATAAGATGGTAGATTTTAAATCGAGGTCACAAAACGAGGTGCCGCCAACATCAAACAAATCCACGTCACTGTCATTTCTGGTTATTCTGTGGTTTGGGCATGAAAAGACGAGTTTACTCATCACCGATCAGTAAAGTGTTAAGAGGCGCGCGGCTAAACCTAAGTATTTCTAGTTCTTGGTTAATGTTAGTTCTAGTGACAATGTTAAGTAGCGTTGGTTAGCACTAGATATCGCATATTTTTATTGAACTAAAACTAGAACCAACACTAGAACTATAAAGTTCCGTGCGTCATTAGACTTAGAACTAGAAACGTTAAGACATGTTGCATTTTATGTGGGACAAAGTAAGTAGGTACACTCTGGTTTCTATGGAAATATATTTTTGTATATTGCATATTAAGTGGAATTCACTGTATGTAATAAAGTTAATAACATTCGTAATCCTCATTCTGATACCTACTGGCAGTTCAAACTTAGGACTTGACGAAAGAAGATACCGGTTCTTGTCAATAGCTCCTAATGTATCGTTGAATTGTCTAATGTTGTCTTAGGATGCACCTATGATTATTTAATTGCATCTAATTGTTTTGCTTTTCGTGGATCACACTTTTAATGCTTTATTCGCATCATTATTTAATTGTCGTGCCCAAAAACAAATTATTTTAATGTCATTGTGAAAAACAAATATCTATTGTTTTACCTAAATATTCCAAGTCCTCGAAACTTTGTAACGGAAGAGGGCAATGCAAGCGTCGATGCATTGATTTTTCGTGCAAACTCGTTTTTTGCATGCCTCTTTTTCGAAAGGGTTCTTTTTTTCGCTTGTTTTTTTACGACTTTTTTTTTGAGTAGGTCCGAAGAGCGAATGGGCTCTCAAATAACTCCATTATCAATCGACTCGACTCTACCCGTTACCGCCGCCTATGTTTGTGCCCTGTCCATGCGCCTTTTGCAAAAATAGTGTCCCTTTTTCTATTTCAAACACAACACATTCGCGTACAGTCCCGCACAAAGTTTTTTAAACCACACGTACAAGAATTATTTCCTCTCGTTGTCTTTTGTAACTTTTTACCAATTATCCGATACCGTACACAATTTTTTTTTGTTAAGTCTTTTTAGTTATTTGACGAAAAAGATTTGTGTAGTACTAAACAAAAGCTTTTTGAATTTAATTTTTTTATTGTTATATTTTAATTATTTTGTACATACGTGACCCAATTTATCTTCTTTTCGTCGTTTAACATCTTGGTCCACATCAGCGGGCGATCTCGTCCTATATTTTTCAGGCACTGGGGATATGGGGTTCTAATAATTATACGAAAAAGACATCTTTATAGCGATTTATGATTGTTTATTAAAAGTTTCTTACCAGTCTTTCCTCGGCATTAGCAGATCCAGGACCGGATTTCATTTCGGCACTTTCTCTACTATGTAAGTCCGCGGGTTTTAACAAGGCATGGGCAGCACCAGCTACTGCAGCATGAGGTCCGCCTGGTGCTCCGGGAAGACCGGCACCGAAACCCAAAAGTCCCGTGGGACCCAAACCCGGAAGTCCAGGATGGGGTCCCATTGGAACACCCGCGTGAGGTCCATGAGGTAGCTGTTGCGCGTGTATCTGTTGCTACGACGAAAATTAAGTTAAAAAAAAAGATTCTTAAATAATTGAAGAGAAAAAAAATGGTTTAATAGTGCTTTCTATATCTACTTAGAATAAAAATAAGGCGGAAACGTGCAGAGCAGGGTGAAAACATGCAGTGTACAAGAAGCAGAGGGGAATTTTTTTTATTTAACTTTTTTATTTAATAATAAAGAGGAAAAGATGGAGCAGTTACTACACACTACTTACTAGTAATTGCTGTAGACCTTGCTGTTGTTGTTGCTGTAAACAACAACGGAATTCTTTTAATACGACTCGTCGAGTTTTCCGACACCGATAATTAAAATGTTTTTTAAAAAAGATTCTTTTCATTTTAAACAATTTTTACTCATTTTAATAATCTTAGCTACTTTTTAACTAATAGAAAATAAAGAAATAAAAAAGGGGAAATAAAAATTATAATTTTTAATAAAAAAAAAATAATAATCTACTCGCAACAATTTAATAAACGAAAACTCGGCGAAGAGTTTTAACGATCTTACCCCGATTATTTGGTTGAGTTCCGTCATTGTGACCTGTTTAGCCCTTTCGACTGCCGTTGCGACCTGTTGTTGATGCTCTTGCGCAAGGAAAGGCAATACTTGTGCTATTATCCCACTTAGACGTTTTGCTATTTCAGTCTAAAAAAAAAATATATATAATTACAAAAAATAATTAAAATATATATAAATTAATTACCTGTTTGTGCATTTCTACGTTAAGGCCATAGGACATTTCATAATACTAAAAAAAAAATAATAAAATAAATACATTTTTTTTGGATTATAAACATTTCGAGTGTATTACTCTCGGCGTTTTATTTCGTATAAAAAAACGACGTAAACTTTTTGTGTTAAAATGACATCCAGCGTATAAAAAATGTTTAATATTTACAATGCGCTATGAAAAAAAAAACCCTTTTGATATAAAACAAAAAATAGTAGATGGAAATATGAAAGTAATACAAACAATATTAAAAATGAAACTTTTTTTTCAATCCACTCACCATGACGTAGTGTCGTTGCATTTCAGTCTTTTCGCTAGCTAATTTCTCACATTCGAGTTTTAACCTGAAAAATAAAAATTTAATTTAAATAAAACAAAATTTAATGGATTCATTTTGTATTGAATTTTTCATAGGAAGTTTTTAGCTAAATATTTTTGCTAAATTGACTTTAACCCTTTGTGTCCCAAGAAGTCAAAAATTTTCGCTATCAAAATACAATCAGTAAAGGCCTTTGGAATCAATTTGAATATTTATTTATCAGACGTGTATCTACAGAACGACGAAAATCTGATAGAATATTGAGAAAAAATTAACATTTTCGCATAATCTACGTATCAAAAAGGATGCTTATTCTAAATTAAACCTCAAAGCTTTCTCTTTAAAATGATGTGTAATAATTGTTGGGTTGGATTGGAAAAATATTAAGAAAAAAAATGTTGAAAGAAAACTTACATTTTTGTATAACCTAAAAGTGTCAAAAAAGATGCTAATTTAAAAATTCCTGGAAGCCGTATTTATTGAAATTAAGGAATGAGACTTATTCTAAATTAAAGCTCAAAGCTTTCTCTTTAAAATGATGTATAATAATTGTTGGGTTGGATCACAAAAATATGGAGAGAAAAAATGTTGAAACAAAACTTACATTTTCGTATAACCTAAAAATGTCAAAAAGATGCTAATTTAAAAATTCCTGGAAGCCGCCTTTATTGAAATTAAGGAATGAAACTTGTTCTAAATTAAAGCTCAAAGCTTTCTCTTTAAAATGATGTATAATAATTGTTGGGTTGGATTGGAAAAATATTAAGAAAAGAAATGTTGAAACAAAACTTATATTTTTGTATAACCCAAAAGTGTCAAAAAAGATACTAATTTAAAAATTCATGGAAGCCGTATTTATTGAATTTAAGGAATGAAACTTATTCTAAATTAAAGCTCAAAGCTTTGTCTTTAAGATGATGTATAATAATTGTTAGGTTGGATTGGAAAAATATTGAGAAAAAATATGTTGAAACAAAACTTACATTTTCGTATAACCTAAAAGTGTCAAAAAAGATGCTAATTTAAAAATTCTTGGAAGCTGTATTTATTGAAATTAAGGCATGAAACTTGTTCTAAATTAAAGCTCAAAACTTTCTCTTTAAAATGATGTATAATAATTGTTGGGTTGGATTGGAAAAATATTACGAAAAAAAATGTTGAAACAAAACTTACATTTTCGTATAACCTAAAAGTGTCAAAAAAGATGCTAATTTAAAAATAAAACCTGATACGGGTCATTGTTCGTATGACAAGTGGTACATCCAAGTCTTCGGCATTACTCCAGAAGAGTTTATAGCTTGGCAAACTGTGATAACTCATTAAGAAATTTATGCCAATATCTTCTTTTAAGTTTAGCATTTTATTCGTTTGGTTCACACAGTTGCCTATCAGTGTTAGAAAATAATCTGTAGGATTAATAAAGTATCACCAATTATTCTCTCTGGATAATGGTATCCTGGAATTTCAGTCTGTTCTTCCCGTCTTCTCCATTTTCTATCAATTTCTGCCTTGTTCTTCTTGTTGGGCCCTTTGCCACATATTTCTACTACTTCAGCGTCACTTTCCTCATTTCCATTAGTTACTTATTGTCAATGATGGGCGTTGGGTAAATACTCGGCGGGTAGGTATTTATCCGGATATTTACCCCAGCCCAGGATAAACACTCAAATAGTGACTACGTATAAAAATGATACAAGTAAAAATATAACAGATTCGGAAAAAACGAGAGCAAGCTGATGAAATAGACATTGAAGACGAGGAATTGTCGATCGAAGACGTATTAGCATCAAACGAATCTGTCGTAATTTAGATTATCAAGTTATTATGATTAAAACTTAATATAATATTTAGCGTTTGTTGTTTCGTTCAGCATCAGTTTCATCTCTCCAAGGCTATCGGAAATAAGGACCATATCATCCGCGTAGCGCAAATTACTTAGGTATTTGCCATCAATGTTTATGCTTTTTGGGTCTAATTCAGTTGTTTAAATGCTTCAGGATCGTGATGAACAATTTGGGTTCAACATTGTATCACCTTATCTTACCCCATGACCAATGGTACTTTTATGCAATTTTACCGTCATTGTAGCATTCTTGTAAATGCTATAAATATGTTTGGTGTATCGATAACCGACTCTGCATTCTTGAAGTGGTTGCAAAACTGCCATCAACTCAATTTGAATAAAATTTTATAAATACCTCTAAATACCCATCTTGGGTAAATACCCCCGGGTATTTAACAACACTGCTTATTCTACTTCTTCATCTTCCAGCATAGGTACTTCACTAGCATTAGTAATAACAACATTCATCTTCTATTTCTCAATCTCAGTATTGTACATGTTATTATCCTGGCGGTACTTTTACGTACCAAACACAAGATGTAACCTTCTTCGGGATAAAAATAAGAAATATTTGAAAATTGTAATTGCAATACGTAAACAATACACGAAGTTGCTTACAAATCACACCTAATAACCATTTACCAAAGAGATACCTTTTTGAACAACAAAATTCAACAACACCATTTTTCACTAAACTTCTAACCTCACATCTGGATGAATAAGTTTAAATATACCTAAAAACCCTACAGTGCAGAATGAGTGTTTAAAACTAAGAGTACTTTAAAGTACCGTCGGGACACAAAGGGTTAAGTTTATAACCAACCGAATAATACCGGATTAATTGGACATTAACTGCCATTTTTGTGAAACCATGTGGAAGAAGTAAAGATTCCATGGATTAAATATCCCATGGATGTCACACACGAACAACCAGGAAGGTTGAAGCTGAGAAGGTTGAAGAAGGATAGGCACCAGAGACCTGCAGCGAATGGCTCACATAGTGAATCTGATTCGTTGCTTGAGTGTTGCCTCCATTCGTCAATAGTAATTATTTATTGTGAATCATGTGGTGCTCTTCTTAAGTTACTGTATTATCGACTCCGAGACACCGAATGGCTCACATGTCGAATCATATTAATTGATTCGCTGTTACTATATTTCTTTCATCTGTCAATAGAAGTGTGAATCGTGTAGTGCTCATTCAAAAGCAACGAATGGTTTAAAATCATTCGCGAAAAAATGCAAAACTGGTACAAAAGTGTCTAAAAATTATCAAAAATATTAATTGACATTGCACAGCGTACTGATTGATATTCTTTGATTTAAATGAATAAAATAAACCCACAAGTTTGTAATAAAACTAACTAGTTTTGTTAATATCAGTTAGTCTACTAATAGTGTCATCTATAGATTAACATTTTTTTAAGTTCCAATTTCTTGAAGTCGAGTTATTGGAATAGGGTTCTTAAGCGATTTCGTGCATGATTTTTGTAACACTTTTTTTGGCTAACTTTGAATAATTTTAAACAAGTTCAGAAAATGTTGAAATTTTTTAGAATTTTAGATAATATTGCACATGCTTAGACAAGTTGAAATAACTATAGACAAATTAAACAATTTTGGGCAAGTTTAGGTAATTTTAGACAATTTTGTAAAGTTTTTCCGAATATAGACAATTTCAGATATTTTTGTGCATGTTTACCTAAGTTTAAATAATTTTAAATACAATTTCATCATTTTATGCAATTTTAGACAACAGAACAGGACAGGTTTAGACAAGCTTAAACAATTTTAAACAAATTTTGCGCTTTTAAGTAATTTTAAAGTAGTATGCATAATTTCAATAACATTTTGATCATTTTAAAATATTTTATAAAATTTTGACAATTTTAGATATAACCAATTTAGACTATTTTTTTCAAGTTTGGCCAAGTTTAGACAAGTTTAAACATTAATTTATTTATGTTCGGTATTAAAATAACAACGACTGTATACTAATGATTCGCGAATACTTTTAACAATTCGTTGCTTTTTGTTACATATGAGACAGGCGCCTACTGCTTGATGTTGTAGAACAACACTACACCATATTGAGCAAATCGAGTGTTGCATTGCAACGTGCTCTTAATGTTGATGTACCATTAGTCTTTCTAATGGACATGTCTTAAGAAATGAAAAACACCAATTGTTGCAACTTATAATTCAGAGACAGGGTTTGAGATGCAGAATATTAGGAATTGGACAGGTTTAAACTTTAAGGACTTTATCAGCGCCACGGCGGATCGAGAGACCTTTTCGGACGTGATCGCTAACCTTCGATAGCGGAGATGGCACAAATAGAATAAGACGTAGAAGAACATTTAATTTGTACCTAAAATCTTGAATATTAATCGTACAGACACTTGAAAAGTTTTTCAGATCCTTCAAAGTTATGAAGGAATGATTGTAAACCGGTAAAGAAAAGCCATAGAACTAAAACCATTGTGATAACTTAAACAGTACGATTCCCCAATTGATGAAGCTTCTGTGGAAGCCACACGATGACATCTCACCAAGAAGAACAGAGTGATTATACAGGGTGCGACAAAACTCTCTCCCTAATTTGAATGTTGAATAAAAAACAGATGGTACATATTAACGAAACTGTATTAACATGAATAGGATCTACAGAATGGGAAGTTACGTTATTATGTTTTACAAGTTTCTTTTTTTGAACAGTATATCGCTCAAGTGTTTTCCTTCGTCATCAATGCATTGCCGAATGCAAGTTCGGAAGTTCGCCATTACTCTACCCAACATATCTTGAGGAATAGCAATCTCTTCTTGAATCGCTTGTCGTAGGGTGGGCAGAGTCTTCGGACGATGTTTGTAAATTTCAGCCTTAAGAAATCTCAAGAACAGGGAGTAATGTCTGGAGGTCGTGCTAGCCAGTGGACAGTAGTTCTTGAAAATATCACCTTCTTGTGTGAGCATTGGCCCCGTCCTGCTGAAACCACACATCCTGTTGAATCTACAGCGCATTGAGTCGTCGTGCCTAAAAGTTTGAAGCATTTGAATGTATCGATCCGAGTTAACGGTCACTGTCACTATTCCCTCTTCAAAAAAGTACGGGCGGTTGACAACTTAATTTACCACCAATAGCAGCAATACCTTGCTTCCTCGCAACAATATGGCGTCACCGACAGTGATAATAAAACTTAAATTTCCCCCCCTCTTAGAATTAATACTCACTTTTCTACACGTAAACTAAACTAGGGAAGGAGTTTTGCCGCACCCTGTATAAGGACAGATGTAAATGTTTTCAACACTTCCGTTTACAGTGATTGCGCAATCTGACTAGAGATGGAAAATTTTCGAGAAAAAAAATAGGAGAATATTCTCGATTTTGAGAATTTTCTGAGAACAAGCTTTTAAATACAAATACAGCTCGGCAAATTCAGTCTGACGGCTGTAACGTGGGATGGTTCATATTTATGGGTTTAATTACTATGGAGGACTTATTTATGATGTTTAGAATATATTTGGCGTAAAAAAATTATTTATTCTTTGAAACAAATAATAAAAAAGTAACAAAAACGAGTATTTTCAAACAGCTCTGGAAAAGTTTCCAAATCATTGCAATTAATCACTTAATATCAGAAAGGACTTCATTGGCTTCATTAATCTCCACATTGGTAGCAGAATCTAATCTTTCTTTTCGCAGTGTTTCTTTCTGTTGCTGCACTCGACGCAGGCATACTTAGTATCTTGACAGCTACTTTACTTAATGTCGGGTCACAACAAGTCTCTTTCCACTATACAACAAGATGTAGTTTTTAAACGGATCTTAAAACATATAGTTTTCCAAATAACCCTTCTTTAGATCGATAAAGGGCCAATTCTGCCATTACCTCTACAGACTCATCTAAGCTTGTTACAGTAGCCATATTGTCTATAAACTCTGTTCCTTGTATTTATTCTTCTGTATTAAGATGAAATGCAATTTGCTTTCTCTTAACTAAAAAGTTTTTTACTTCCTTTTCCTCTTAGTTATCTATTTCAAAGGACTTGGAGAAAGAGATGTTTCAGAATGACTTTCCAACTCATAAAAGCATTCAGATACTTGGCTTAAGCTTGGTTTATCTCCTACCAGTTGGGTTATGTATTTAACAAGAGGGTTCATTAGGTGATAAAAGTTTGAAATTTTTACCCAAGAAAATATCCTCATCCAATATCAAATTTTCAACTCGTTTACTGAGTATATCTTTAACTGTTTCACAAACTGCTAATGTTTTAATTGTATATTGTGTATCAAGAAGACTTTTAAAACTATAAAATACTATAACTAAACAACTATCGTGTTTTTGCACAAGTAATTTTAAGGAAATGGCTACTTCTTTCAGTTTGTATTTTTTTGATAGTAGCCAATAAAATGTGAGAATTATTAATTTTTTTGATGACAGACTTAAAATCTTCCATAATAGTAGACTTGGTTTTCATTTTTGAAATGTTTCCAATTAACAAATTTGGCGTACGAGCAAGGCATCCATAAACAGAAATGTGTTTGTACTTTTCATGAAATATACAGGGTGATTTATTAGCTCACCATCAAACTTTGACATATGATATGTTAATGAACTATAAATGTCCTATTTTAATTATTTACGAAATTATAACACTTTAAAGTTTTAATTTGTATATCATAATTAACTACAACATAATTTTTTTTAAAACACATAAGTATTACAAATATTGTTCAAAATAGCCTCCTTCTGCTAGAATACATGCTTCACAATGACGAATTAAAGAGTTCTTCAGCCGAATTAAAATGTCTGGTTGATATCTTATTTTGGGCATGTTGCTGCAATAACCATTCACAAAATGCTAACCGTTGCTGATTATCTTCTGGCTATAGAGCTTGAACATTCTGTTTACGATACGGATGAAGGATTTCGCGGTTCAATACGCGCCATGCCAAATTTTGACTTACATGTATGTTGTCTGCTATTCTTCGAGTGCTGATAGAAGGATTATCAATGACAGCATTAATGCTTCTTCGTCCTCTACATTAACTACATACGGTCCAATAGCTTTTGCTGGAGCAGGATTACTTGTTTCTGGAAGTCTTCTGAAAGAATCGCTAAAAACTGAATAATATAACAAATGACGCTGTGGAAATCTTTCTTGATATTTTCATACTGATTGTCGAGTATCATTTCCATTGTAAAAACCATACACGATAATTATATCAGCATACTCTTCAGTGCAATAAGCGTTCATTAACATTTTTTTTTGGTACTTGGATTAGGTATCATATGTCAAAGTTTGATGGTGAGCTAATAAATCACCCTGTATTTCTTTCTTTAATCATTGCACTGGTATTGTCGGTTATTACAGCAAATAATTTTACAGTACCAATTTCTCTCAAAATTTCATTGATTTTTTCAATATATTCAACAAATATTTGATGCCAAAGTTTTATAAAACACAGGGTTTGGTGTAGTAATAATAAAATTAAGTATGGATTCGTTTCTTTGGTTGCTCCAACCATTACACTGTAAGCTAAGAACATTCGCTTCTCAAATTTTCATTTTAATGTCTGCATCAACTTTTTCATACTCGGAGTCCAGTAATTTATTTGATAATAAATAACGTTTACGCATTTTGAAAGATGGTCTCAAATGTTTGAAAAAAAATTGCCACTGATTATTTTCAACAATGGCAAATAGAGTACCTGTCTTATTCAACTTTTGATGAAACATCAATAAAACCATCGAGTGTGGAAATCGATGAGGGTCTGTTAACTTCTTATTCTGATATATCCATCCACAACAATTTCATCGTCATCTGAAACTGAAATTTAAGAAAACAATTTCCCGAACCGTCCGAGTTTTGTTAGAGCCGACAGAGGGAGCCGCCATGCACGATGAGAAAATTACCTCGGAAAATATTTTCGAGAATATCCTTCTCTTCCATCTGTAAATCTGAGATACGAGGTACAATATGTGATGAGACATCATGAAACAAAATTTTCCCAAATATTCTGGGAAAATTAGTAAGGATGGAATAGGTACGAAAGTTTTGACGTACAAGAATAATCCCAAACTGATTATAATCAAACCTACCGTATTCCTCCTCCCCAAGAAAATAATGCGAAGTAGCTAAATCACTTCTTGATGAAACAAGCCATTCTTATTTACTTTTTCATCCTAACTATTAAAATTTCTCCAGTATATTAGCACCTGTTGATATATAAATGAGTTGCAATCGGGTTTTCGCAGTGGGCATAGTACAACTATTGTCCTCATTAAAGTTACTGATTATATTAGATATGCCTGCGACAACAGATGTGTTACTATGCTAGTACTGCTCGATTTCAAGGTTTTTGATTGACCACAGCCTTTTTTTGGCGTTTCTTTCTGCCTATAGATTCACTCCCTCCTGTGTTTCTTGGTTTCAATCTTACCTTTCCCATCGCTTCTTGTGCGTACGCGCTAACTCTGCAATTTCTTCTGCTTGTGCAATCAAATTTGTATGCTGACGACCCCCAGATATATACTACTACAACTGTTGCCGAATTTCCGGAAGCTATTGTGCGACTTAATAACGATCTATCTAAAGTCTTGAACTGGTCTCGGAGATACGGACTTAAGTTGAACTCAGTTAAAACGCAAGCTATTGTGTTTGGAACTCGTCAATTACTTGGTAAGATTAATCCATCTACCTGCAGTGATCTGATGCAGGATAGAAATGTCATACGGTTTTCTGACACAGTTAAAAATCTTGGAGTCCTTATAGATTCTGCACTGTCTTGGAGTTTATGCTTGCTTCCACTCTTTAAAAAGACTTCGCTGCTCTCTTCCTCCGGTGGTCCATCGTAATCTTTGCTACTCACTTATATTTCCTCACTTCGACTATGCGGACGCAGTTTATCCCGATCTCTCAGTGACTCTTCTGAGTAAATTGCAGCGGCTACAAAATAACTGCATCCCGTTCATATTTGACCTAAATAGATTTGAGTATGTAACGCCGTATCGCAATTACATTCATATATGAACCTGTGAGGGACGTAGATCCTTTCATTTATTAACCATTTTATTTAAAACCCTTCATAACTGCACCCCAAAGTACTTATCAGATAGGTTCCAGCAATTATTAACTCATGAGCTTGCTACTCGTTCACGTTCTGATACTAGTCTTATATTTCCTGTTCATAGCACTGAAATTTATCACAGATCATTTAGAGTACAATCGATTGCGCTATGGAATGGACTGCCTTCTAAAATTCATAATATTACTAATATTGCTAATTTTAGACATGTTTTAAAGAGCTGTTTCCTGATTCTTTGCCTTTCCGTTTTTGTTGTCATATGCAGTTATTTTTGTTTGTTCTGTTGGGTCATTTCGCAGAGATCGCTTATGCGATAAAATGATCCATTTGCTGATACTGCTCATACTGCTTTACTGTTTAAGTTTATCCATTGGTTGACTAACAATCGACAATGGGATTTTATGTATATGTTACGGTTAGAGTAATAAATGCAGTTAGTATTAATAATTACCGGTTAGTATTAATAAGTACAACAATTAGTCAATGTGATAAATCTCCATATATTAATCAGTTTTACCGGATATTATTAATATTTTCTCAACGTGGTTAGTTAAAGTAATAAAACACTATAGTTTTGTATATCAAACATGTTTTTATTAAAAAAAAACTTATTAAAGAATAAATTCTTATTAAAAAACTCAATGCTGAAGTACTTTATAAAGTTAAACCAAGTCTTTAAAGATAAGTTAATTCTCATATAATTTATAATTATTTATTATTGCACGATCGAGTTTTATGACATTTTGAATTACAAAGATTATGTAATTTTTTGCATTTGCATCGATTCGAATTGCATTCAGCAGTGCAATTGCAATGTTGGAAACCTTGTCCACCCAAATTTGAACCCTTACGAGCACACTCTCTAAGAGTAATGTCAGTTTCTGGTACTTCGTTAATCGAAATACATTTTTCTTTACAGATAGTAAATTCATTCCTTGAATACAGTTGATTTAAAGTACCGTATTTTGTACCTAGCTTATAAAAACTGTCCTTTTCAACAGAACTAATAACAGCTATTATATTTCGGCTATCTGCTTTGGCTCGAACAATTTCTGGTACCTTAATTCTAACGCTTTGGCCTATTTCGGCAACTGGAAATTTTGCATTAGAACGTTTCAACATTTTGTCAGCTTGCTTCTCTAAGGACTGTTTAGCGAAATTTTTTGTGAAACTGTATTGGTTGTCGTATTACCAACAAATTGTGGGTCTTTACTTTGGCTTACAATGAGAGAATTTTGTTTATTTAAAGCTACAGATTCAATTTCAGCAGATTCTGAGACCTGCAAATCTCTGAATATACGGTCAGTACTTTCATTGCTACATTGCTCTGAGTCAGTAGCAACATCTTCACTTTGATGTTCAGGATGATTATCATATTGCTGTTTTAAAATTGACTCAAGATCTTCTTCACGTGTTATTTTTGACAATGTTTCAAAAGCTGGCAAGAATGTTTTCAAACCCACTTTAGCTTTACAACCAAACATAGCTTCATAAGGACTTTCGTTTATTCCGGAGTGGTGGGCTCTGTTCTTCATGAACTGTATAAATTTTAATCCTTCCGACCATTTTGTAGTTTTGTTTATCTCCAACCATGTAGATAACATCTTCTCAATATCCTGGTTAGCTCTTTTAGAATAGAACCTTGTGATTGACTGTGCCGCGGCTTTCCGTGCACAATTTTTGATTCATTCCACATGTGACACAACTCTTCAATTACCTTATTTGCAAATTCTCGCCCATTATCAGTATGTAATATACAAGGAGCTCCAAATATTGTGAACACATCTAACAAGTGGTAAGCAACTTCTTCGGCGCGCTTGGTTTTTAGTGCTCTAAGCTGTAAAAATTTTGTCAGGTGGTCTTGATATACCATAATGAACTTAAACTCGCCATTTGCTTGAGATTGCATGTCGATGAGGTCAATTTGGCATCTCGAATTAAATTTGTTGCTTTTAATGAACTTTTAACAACTAACCCCTTTTTTTTTGGACAAGTCACTGCGTGTTTACGATTAACTCTTTTAAAATTTACAGCAGTTATGTGTAAATTATTAATAATAACCGGTCAATGTGATAAATTTGTTACTTTAACCCTGCATGTTAGTTATTAATAATTATTAATACTAACTAATCACAGGGGAACAAAACAATTTTTTTTTTCTGCGGCCTAATTTTATGGAGCCAATTTAAATGCACATCATTATGAAGTTCTTATGCTATAAATTAGATTGTTTGAATTGACGCTAGTTTTCGTGATAAACCGATCTATATAAAATGAAAAGACAGCTTTAGATAATTTACCATAAATCGACAATTAGTTGTCTGATTGGGAAAAATATAATATCAAGCTCACCCTAAGATGGCCATTGACGTATAGGACTACAGCCTTCACATTCACTTTCACTATTTTTTCATTTTTAATACTATCTAACATTTCATAAAATTACAAGTAAACACCTATATTGCTAAATCTTTACTAAGCAATATTGGTGGTATAGCAGAGTGTTACACATCTGCGATCGCATACGCGTTTTTTATTTATTGCTCTTTTCCTCGTCAACTTGTTTTCATTGTATAAATTGTGGAACTGGTATTTTTATTAAAATAACAAAACCCTCGAAATATCAAATAGCCTTAAAATTTTAACATTGTCTTTTTTGATCATTATTCGGTGTAGTTTACTCATTCTTGTGTCATTTTTTTTATTGTCATCTTGACGTAGTTGTTGAAAATAAAAAAGTATGAGTGGATCATCACGCAAGTCCTGTGTTAATAATCCCGACCATTTCTGCTATATATGTGGTAAATATTGTCAGGAAAAGCAACGAAGGAATATAAACGATTTCGTGAAACAAGCCTATCAGGCATATTTTGGAAAACACGTTGGACAGCAAGATAAATGTTGGGTTCCGCATAAAGTTTGTAAAACTTGTGTGGAGTCACTCAGATACTGGACACAAGGAGGTCGAAAAGGGCTGCCATTTGGCATACCGATGACTTGGAGAGAGCCAAGAAACCACTTTGATGACTGCTATTTTTGCGCTGTAAATGTAAAGGGTATGAATCGGTATAAAAAGCGTTCATGGATTTACCCAGATGTACAACGATCAGCTAAGCCACCAACGTTGCATAGTAAAGATTTACCAACACCGGAATTTACTTCTTTACCCGGCGATTGTTATGATGATGTTGAAATGTTAGACGTTAGCAGTAGCAGTGAACACAGCAGTGAAAGTGAATTCGAAGAAAGTAGTCCTACACGAAAAGGGTTTTCTCAGAGTGAGCTTAAACGACTTGATTCGAGATTTAAATTTATCGAAGAAATCAGCTGAGCTTCTTGCGTCAAGACTGAAAGAAAAACATTGCCTTCATCCTGGCGTGTCAATAACAAGTTATCGAACTAGAGAGCGCGATATTCTTCCTTATTTTACAAATTTGAATATCGTATATTGTAATAACATTTCTGGGCTTTTAACTTTAATGGGCCCTCCAGAATATCAACCACAAGACTGGCGACTATTCATATATAGTTCTAAAAGAAGTTTGAAATGTGTGTTACTGCATAACAGAAACGTGTTAGCATCAATCCCAATAGGTCATTCCACTATACTTAAGGAAGAATATAAAAACATCAAGCTTGTTTTAGAAAAAATTTCATACGATCAACATCAATGGCAAGTGTGTGTAGATTTAAAAATGGTAAATTTTTATTGGGGCAGCAGAATGGATACACAAAATATCCTTGCTTTCTATGTCTGTGGGATAGTCGAGCGAAAAATGAACACTGGACCAGGAAAGTCTGGCCATCGAGACTTAACATGGATGTAGGAAAAGCAAACATCATCGAAGAACCATTAATAAGTCGCGAAAAAGTTATCCTGCCTCCCCTCCATATAAAACTTGGACTTATGAAACAATTCGTGAAAGCTTTAGATAAGAACGGCGACTGCTTCAAATATATTTGTGAATCATTTCCTGGTCTCAGTATCGAGAAGTTAAAAGCAGGCATTTTTGACGGTCCCAAAATTCGCTCCCTTATTAAAAACCATATGAATCAAGTTGAATCGGAAGCATGGTCAAGCTTCGTATTGGTTGTCGAAAATTTTTTAGGAAACCACAAAGCTGAAACACATTATGAATTGGTAGACAACATGCTTAAAAAATTCCAAAAACTGGGAGTTAACATGAGCGTGAAACTGCATTACTTGCACAGCCATTTAGACAAATTTCCAGATAATTTGGGTGACTACAGCGAAGAACAAGGGGAGCGGTTTCACCAAGATATCAAGATTATGGAAGAGAGATATAAAGGGCGGTGGGACCACCATATGATGGCGGATTATTGCTGGAATTTACAGAGAGATTGCCTTAATCAAAAACACAATAGAAAATCACACAGAAAACGATTTTCTTGAAAGTTATCGATATGTTTTTGTTTATTATAGTTAATTTTGTTTTATTTTTTGTTTTAAGTCGAATGGATAAATAATTTTAAAATATAGATTTCAACAATATTCTCTTTTCTCAAAATTTAATTTTCTGTATAAATTAATACTTTATCTCAAAAACTAGAGTCAATTCAACAAATAAATTACTATTTTTATATTCAGTGGACCAAAATGAACCAAAATTGACTAAGATATCTCATGCCGCAGAATCACTGTTTCTCTGTGAATCAACGGTACTTATTAATAGTTTTCAATTAATCACAGTAACCGTAACATATATATTTTTGTTCTTATTATTTTTTTTTTATTATTTGTGGCAATATATGGTAAATAAATAAGATTTTCTTTGCTATCTAAGAACCTGGTAACACCTTGCTGGGATGATACTCAACCTCCCCCTCATTTCTGTCATTTGTGAATTAAAGTTGGAATTCGTTTTTGCTTAAAGCTTTCACAAACTGTTTTATTAGTCCTAATTTAATGTGGCAGCTGATATATGTTATCCAAGTCCATAACATTGCAGAACGTTCGTTTGTTTGGGTATTCAAGATTTTCTGGCAAGCCAATTTTTTTAGGACCAATCTTGATTCGTTGATTTATTGTCTTATTGATATCAGTAAGATGAAAATTTGATGGGCATCATGTAAGGATTCTTAAATGTTGATCTGTTGAGTCTGGATCCAAGCAGTTTTCAGATCGTAATCATTTAGCTCGGCTTGGGTAATCAAATTAGGTCAAAATTTCAAGTTTTAAAGGAAATATTAATGAGATATTTTTGAAACACCTGTACTTAGAAAAGTCAAAATCAAATCTATTTCGAATTACTAATATATTCAAAAACAAAATTAATAAAGTTAATGGTCTAAATATGTACTAATATCATACAAACCACCCCCGTTTAAGCGACATTCGCGATTTCAGGTTTAATTTGTTTTGGGAAAACGAGGCCGAAATTAACAGTAAATATTTGAACTGTGCACATTTCCTATTCGCATTTAAACCGAACCCACACTACCTACACATATGAAGCTTTCGAGCGATTTTCCGTTTACAATTTTTTTTATGCCATAGTGAGAGAGACTATATTAAAAAACTTTTATCTCCAAACGAAACCCGTTCCATAACTCACGTGTTCCTGGGAAATGAACAGGACCAATATGCAATAAAACCGGGGCGGTACAAGCGACCGACGGGAGTCCGGGGATTTTTATATATTGGTACTACAAATCACCGATTTTTACGTGTAATTGTCGTCCCGTAATAGCCCCGGCCGGATTTTTTCGGGACGTAACCCGTAAATCCCCGGATTATCCGATTTTTTTTTACCTCCACACCCCCGCTAATCTATCCGCCCGCTGAATATTTCCAAAACTCCACCACCGACTTAATAAACGTCATAACCCTATAACCACCACTACCACTCAACCCCCCTCCAAAAACCAACCCCGAAAACTCGCCGTTCTCGGGGCGCGAAATAAAACGACCACGGTCGATGGGGTAATAGCGAATCCATCAAGAAAACTACGACCAACCCCCTCCCTCCCTCACCGCTCCACCAACCCACACAATTCCACAACCTCCACCCCCCTTCTCAACCCCCCATCCAACCACGCCGTGTTCGATAACAAGACGGTCAGGTTAAACGCACGAGGGTGGGAAGTAGTCTTTGGAATGTGTGTAATCAATCTTACCCATCTTTCTCGCCGGGAACCGAGAGCAGAAATGGAAGGGGGTGAAGGACGGAGACGGAAGGATACGGCGCTTTCGTGCTTTCTCCCCCAGTTTCTAGGAAGGGGTTAAATTGTAGGGGTGGGAAAATTCAGTGGAAGTGGTTGGATCGCGATAACCGGGAAGTAGATTGTTTTAGCGGTGGATTTACCCTGGCAGCGTATGAATAGAGTCTCAGGGGTAGGGGGTTGGAAAAAAATTAACAAAATCTAATTAACCTAGAGAATGCAGCAAAAAAATAAAGTACGTAAAATATGTAGGAACAAAGCCAAAATAATTAAAAAAGTAGTTGTTTAACTTACGTATGATATTGCGCTTGAAGAAAATTAAACTCCTCCTTAATCCGCTCCAAGGTGTCGGCAATCGTAAACTTGATCTGCCCCCCGCCCTGCGGTGGACCCTGAAATCGAAAAAGAAAAAAGAAAACGTCAAAAAGGAAAACGTTAAACGAACCCCAACGTCCCAAAACCAGCGGGGAGGAAGAAGGGGATGACGAGGAGGACGTCGAAAAATTAATTGGTAACGGTCCGGGTTCGGATCGGGGACGACCGAAGGCTTCGAGGAAAATCCGCTCTGGGGGACGCTTCGTAATAACTTTTCCGGCTATTCAATGAAGCTCTTAACTAATCCGTGTAATGAGTCCGGCCCCACCCTCGTCCCTGAAGCGGTTCCCCATTCCGCGAGCGCGCCCCCCTAATGCAGTGAAAATCTTGGAACGATATAGCTGGATTACTCGGCGGTTTGTTGCGGGAGGGTTGGAGTGGAGGGAGGGATGGTCGAGTTTTCCCTCCCGTTAGTGCCACCCCTATCAACAATTTCCTATTATACTCGATTTTGGGGTTGTATTAATATACAGTGAATTTCACATAAGATGCAATATACAAAAATATATTTTTATAAAAACCAGATAAAATTTAATATGTCAATATAATTTGATATTACAGTAAAACCTCGATATAACGGATTAATACGGGGAAGGCAGTGTCCGTTATAGCTCAATAAAAATATTCAATAATCTAGTGCTGAATAAAATATAAAACTAGACTAACACTAGCACTAAAGCATAAAGTTAACATACTAGTTAGCATAAAATATGACATGTTGCATATTTTTATTGAACTAAAACTAGAACTAACATTAGACCTAGAACTAGAAAGTTTCGAGTTTAGCCGTGCGTCTGAAGACGCACTGCTAAACCCAAATGTTTCTAGTTCTAGGTCTAGTGTTAGTTCTAGTTTTAACTGTTATGCAGCGTTAGACCAAGAACTAGAATCATTTGGGTTTAGCCGTACGTCTCTTAAGACGGCTAAACCCAAATGTGTCTAATTCTAGGTTTAATGTTAGTTCTAGTGACAATGCAAGTGTAAAATTAGAACTAACGCTATATCTAAAACTAGAATCATTCGGGTTTAGCCGCCTTTAGAGACGTGCGGCTAAACCTAAATGATTCTAGTTCTAGGTATAGTGTTAGTTTAACATAATAATAGTGTTAGTTCTAGTTTTAATTGTTATGCATCGCTAGATCAAGAACTAGAGTCATTCGGGTTTAGCCGTCTTAAGAGATATATGCTAAACCCAAATATTTCTAGTTCAAGGTCTAATGTTAGTTCTAGTGACAATGCAACTGTAAAACTAGAACTAACACTATGCCTAGAACTAGAATCATATCGGTTTAGCCGTCTTTAGAGACGTGCGGCTAAATCCAAATATTTCTAGTTCTAGGTCTAATGTTAGTTCTAGTGACAGTGTAAGTGTAATACTAGAATTAACACTATACCTAGAACTAGAATCATTTGGGTTTAGCCGTCTTTAGAGACGTGCGGCTAAACCCAAACGATTCTAGTTGTAGGTATAGTGTTAGTTTAACATAATAATAATGTTAGTTCTAGTTTTAATTGTTATGCAGCGCTAGACTAAGAACTAGAATTATTCGGGTTTAGCCGTCTTAAGAAACTAGAATGTAATAATGGATATTCTATTAAAGAGATTTTTTACCGCATTCATCAGAACCATATTAATAATCTCATTTATCCTAAATTTTCTAAACAACCTTTTTATATTTCTTCACCTTATCAGCCTTACTTGCAGGAGTCTCTCTGAAAAATTGAAGAATCTATCTCCGGTATTTACTGCTGGATATGAACTGGGACAGATTTTAACTAATAATATACATACATTTTATTTATAAACTAAATTTATAAACAATATAGTTTCTATATTGGCCGAACGGGGCGCAGTATAAAGACTAGGTACAGGGAACACATAACTGAAACATCTTCGACTTTCAATAAACATTTAAAAGAGAATAATCATAACTCTAACATTTCCGACATAAAACTGTTAAAATAACAAAAAATCAAAAAAAAAAATGATCTTATTAACCTATACAATAAAAAAAACTCCTAACCTTGTCCTCAATGAAATCACAGAATTTTATAATAACAGATTATTCTTGAAAATTTAAATTTATTTCAAATTTGTCGCCTTTGCTGGTTCGTTGCAAACTTCATGCTAGTCATCGTTACATCTCTCTCTGTCTAACGTTAAGTTAATTTCAGACTGGTGTTAAAAAATATTCGAATAAGTGCGCACACTATTTTGAATCACGAAAATTACGAATTATCATTATTTTTGTCAACGCACGAAGTTTCAATCGTTATGGTTTTTCAATTTTTTCATTGTTATGTACACTTTTCATAATCTCCTGATGATCATTTCTCGTTAACTTAAGGGTAAGAAACTTTATAAACTTTTAACAACAATAAATTCAATTTAAATTTATTATAGTTGTACCTGAAGGATGTTCTAAAAAAGCGAAACAATTGTAGTACATAATCGCAAATAAATACAGGGTCGCTGATATGTATGGAAACATTCGGTTATCTCCTAAGTAAGATAGCTAGTAATCTTAAGATACAAAAGTTTTAGTGTTTTTTAAAATCTATTACACTAACGACAAATTAAGTATACAGGGTCAATCAAAAAGTTATAACGAATCCAACATTCTTTAATGGAACACCCTGTATGTTATTCTTTATCTCGAAATTCTAAACAAAATTCATGTAGCACATCGTAAACCCAAACTTAACCGTTTTCGGCATATTACTTTGAAAATCACTTTTATAAATTACACAAAAATATTTTCACCGATTATGTTTTTAATTCATCAAGGTACCTTTGAAAGTTTCTCATCTACATAGCAACGTAGTGACATAACACATGTCAAAAATACAAAAATTGTTTAAATAATTTTCACCCAAAGATAAATTATGTCACTAATTAGATAAATTCTTAAATTTTTAAAAGCTCGATATCTGGAAATCGGTTAAGTTAAGGTCTATGATGTGTTACATGAATTTTGTTTAGAATTTCGAGATGAACTGAAATATGGAATAATATAGAGAGTGTAAAGAAAACGTAATTTTGTTTCGTCATAACTTGTTGACTGACACTGTACACTTAATTTTTAAACTTTTGTATCTCAATATTTTTCGATATAGTAGAAACCACGAGAGCTGGCAGTGAGTCATCGCTCAAAAATGGTATGAATCAAGATATGGACGTACGACTTAGATTATTTCACCACATACATTTAAATGTAGGTTATGTTAGTAATGGAGGTTATATGTCAAACATTGTCAAAGATAGGAGAGGTTAATCAGTGAAAAAGCGTTAATATTAATTTATAAAAAAGTTGATGCAATTATTAATTTATTTACAGGTCGCAAGGGTTTATGTAAGTTTTATTTAAACAGTGGTTCAACGCTCATAAGACGTTTAGATTTGAGGTTAATATTACGGCAGGTACATTAGTTAGAAGAACAGACGTACTTTTTCGACGTGGCTATTTGAATTGTACAGCAGACATATTAAACTAATGCTATCCCTTTCTAACACATATTACTCTCTAGCGGTTTGTGAATTTTAATTGAGTACGTATGGCATTTGTAAGAGCGAAAACGATGATTCACTGCTATCTCTCGTTGTTTCTACTATAGCTATCTTACTTTAGGAGATAACTGACCGTTTCCATACATATCAGCGCCCCTGTATATATCATTGAGATATTTTTTACTTTGATAATCTCACAATTATGATATTATTATTATTATTATCACACAATGAACCTGGAGTCTCATATTACTAAACTCGAATGTGTTGAGTTCTAGGTCTAATGTTAGTTCTAGTGACAGTGCAAGTGTAAAACTAGAACTAACACTAGACCTAGAATTAGAAACGTTCCCGAAACTTTCTAGTTCTACACCTAGTGTTATAGTTCTAGTTTTAATTGTTATACAGCGCTAGACCAAAAACTAGAATCATTCGGGTTTAGCCGTCTTAAGAGACATGAGGCTAAACCCGAATGATTCTAGTTCTAGTGATAGTGCTAATGCAATACTAGAAAAAACACTAGACCTAGAACTAGAAACATTCGGATTTAGCCGCACGTCTCTCAAGATGGCTAAACCCGTATGATTCTAGTTTTAGGTTTTCTGTTAATTCTAGTGCTAGTGTAAAACTAGAACTAACACTAGACCTAGAACTTATACTAGATATTTCCTAGATCTAGGTCTAGTATTAGTTCTAGTTTTAGTGCAATAAAAATATGCAACATAGTGATATCTTATGATAACTTCAGCTACTTATCACTGTCCTTAGAACTAACATTAGACCTAGAACTAGAAATATTCGGGTTTAGCCGCACGTCTTTCAAGACGGCTAAACCCGAATGATTCTAGTTGTAAGTCTTGTGTTAGTTTTAGTATTTCATTAACACTATCACTAGAACTAATCCTAGACCTAGAACTAGAAACATTCGGGTTTAGCCGCACGTCTCTCAAGACGGCTAAATCCGAATGATTTTAGTTTTAGGTCTTGTGTTAATTCTAGTGCTAGTGTAAAACTAGAACTAACACTAGACCTAGAACTTATACTAGATACTTCCTAGATCTAGGTCTAGTATTAGTTCTAGTTTTAGTGCAATAAAAATTTGCAACATAGTGATATCTTATGCTAACTTCCGCTACTTATTACTGTCCTTAGAACTAACATTTGACCTAGAACTAGAAATATTCGGGTTTAGCCGCACGTCTTTCAAGACGGCTAAACCCGAATGATTCTAGTTGTAGGTCTTGTGTTAGTTTTAGTATTGCATTAGCACTATCACTAGAACTAACCCTAGACGTAGAACTAGAAACATTCGGGTTTAGCCGCACGTCTCTCAAGACGGCTAAACCCGAATGATTCTAGTTCTAGGTCTTGTGTTAATTCTAGTGCTAGTGTAAAACTAGAACTAACACTAGACCTAGAACTTATACTAGATACTTCCTAGATTTAGTTCTAGTATTAGTTCTAGTTTTAGTGCAATAAAAATTTGCAACATAGTGATATCTTTTGCTAACTTCCGCTACTTATCACTGTCCTTAGAACTAACATTAGACCTAGAACTAGAAATATTCGGGATTAGCCGCACGTCTTCCAAGACGGCTAAACCCGAATGATTCTAGTTGTAGGTCTTGTGTTAGTTATAGTATTGCATTAACACTATCACTAGAAGTAACCCTAGACCTAGAAACATTCGGGTTTAGCCGCACGTCTCTCAAGAGGGCTAAACCCGAATGATTCTAGTTCTAAGTCTTGTGTTAATTCTAGTGCTAGTGTAAAACTAGAACTAACACTAGACCTACAACTAGAAACTTTGGGGTTTAGTTTTAATTGTTATACAGCGCTAGAACAAGAACTAGAATCATTTGGGTTTAGCCGTCTTAAGAGACGTACGGCTAAACCCAAATGTTTCTAGTTCTAGGTATAGTGTTCTAGTTTTAATTATTATTGAGCGTTAGATTGTGGTATATTTATATTGTACGAAAAGTAGAACTAACTCTAGACCTATCATCTAGTTTATAAAAATTAATAATAAATATCGTTAGTTCTATAATTTTCAGTAAAAGGATTGGTGTTTCGTGACGGGTAGGTGGGTTTTGGGTCTGACGATATTTCCCGAATATGGTTTCTCGCCGCTGACAGCGGCCGACCCTCTTTAAGCGGGCGAAATGGGGTTGGAATAGGGTGAGACGACAATATAAATCATTAATTTCCCCCTCGGCCCCGGGCCGCGTGTTTATTTTGACAAATATAGCCAATCGATTCGGGCCGTTTCGGACGGTACCGTGTTAAATATTCAAACGACGCCCCCGAAACGTTGACGTTGCGAAATTTTGTTTCCGCTAATTCTATAATTGCCGCCATTCGAACTCGATATTGGTTAATATTCGATGTTGGTACGCAATTGGATTCGTTCGAAGCTCAAAAACCGAAATGTTACGAAACAGAGAAAATTTAATGCAACATAATCTGTGTACCTACATAAAAAAGAAATTTAAGAGAATTTTAAAAGAAACTAATTGGTTCTTATTCCACTTTAACACCCCCTGAAAATACAGCCAATTTAAAAAACATTTTTCCATCCCCACTCTTTCTATTTTCAGAAAAAAAAACCTGCCGCCTCCAACATCCCGCTTTGGTGGTGGTAGCGAACAGGGGAAAAGGGAGAGGCGTCGCACAAAACTGTAAGTGACAGCTAGACATTGCGCATTGCTCATATGATGCACCGCCGCGCCCCTCCTCGGACACGCGTGCGGGGGGCGGCGGTAGAGGCGGCAAAAAGTGTCAGTTTTTATTGATTCCCGTGTCGCGGCGTCCCGCCCTGCCCCCGAGCGACCGCGCGCCCCCAAGGGGGCCGCAACTACCTCCTCACTCCTCCACCACCATTCTGCCCTTTGTCGCCGTGTTTATCCTCTATCTGGCGCAATAATTGGTCGCGCACCGTTTCTCCGCTTTCCCCGCGGCACTCTTCTTCAGCCTACGGGGAAGGCGGCGAGGGCACGATGACACCCGCCTGGCGGCAGATCGAGATACTATCTAAGTTTGGGGCTCCATCTACCGATACCGGCTTTTCTTTACAAAACGGCTTACGTTTTGTTATTACGGTAAGGGTGGACGAGATGAGGAGGCAAAAAGGGTCGAAAATGAAACTGAGGGTGAGAAGAGAAGGGGTTTGGTTTGGTTGTGTTTGGGGTGGCGACATTGAAGTGGTCTTTTGGGGTTATTAATTTGAGTGCTAATTGTACTGTTATGGTGTAGGCAATGGATTTTACTCGTTTCGTTTTATGTGTAATTGAAAACGTTTTCTCTTATTGTTATCTTAAGACTGAAACGATTCATCAACACAATAAATTAACCAAATTAAAAATTTTAAATATTTTACGGCGCGGCGAGAGAGGATCGAAGAAGTTTAAACCGCAGGTTACGAAAGACGTAAGCACGACGTTAAAGACGTTGGCGTCTCTTCGTGTTTGTGCGGGCGTCCGTAACCGTGTTGCAGTTTAACCCCCCAGTAGAGGGCGCGCTATTGATTTACAGAGCGGACGCGCTAAAGGAGCCACCACCGCCGCCCGCGATCCTTATCTCGTCGTGTTTCGGGCCGCATCAATTGTTTCGTCCCTTCGATTGTGCGTCTCAGGCAGCGGCGTCGCGACGCCCGACGTCAACCCCCTTCTCAACTTCTCTTTACTCCCTTACCCACCCCGTCCTTACCAGTAGACGATCTCGCGCCTTGATTGGGGTTTTAGGTTTAATTGAGCGCCCACCTCCGTAGTCCGCAGATCGTTTTTATTCGCACTTCATCACCGCTTGTAAATTGAACAAGAGATAGGGGGATGGGGAAGGAAGTGGAAGGAGTTAGATTTATTTTTTAAGACAAATATAAACGAGCGATTGGAAGTCGGTTGTAATCGTTGAAAATAAGGGATTAATATCACGATTACGGACCGCATAAACCGCCGTCAGGCAAACAGCGGGATTTTATTTATTTTCGGCCGCTATCGATCCGATTATAGGCGGGTTAATCCCTTATTTTCGAGGGATCTGTTTACTCACGGCATTGCCGTAAAAGAATGTTTTTGAAAATTTCATTTAACATCTCCGCTAAATTTTACAACATATTTTAATACAGTTCTCATTTTCCACCGTACTTTTAGGCATTGCATTTCGTTTACGTTAAATTCTACGAAATAATTTCAATTCCCACGGAACTCATTCATGGATGATGTATAAGTGGTCACAATCCACTTAGTAAATTTCATGTTTCGAAATTAGTAACTTTGGAAATGTTCCAATACTATTAAAAGCAGTTAACTTGATCGAAGTAGCGAAAATTATGTATTCTATGATTTCACCATTTCACGTGATTTACACTCTAGTTAGTTATCCATGGATTTTGTGTATAATCAATGTAATATAATTTTTTATTTTAATCAACGTTCCAGCGATTATTCATTTGCAAGCTTATTATGAAGCTTTTTTTGATCCAGTTTTTGAATTAAAAAGAAACATTGTCTACATAATCCAAATATAGGATTAATTTGTTACAAATGCTCTCATTTGCTTATAAAACATTTTTGCAGCATTTTTGGAGCATTCACAACACTTGCAAAAAAACTCTTTCTTTCCTTGTGAGGTTTTGACTCAACTCCCATACGATATCTGATAGCTTCAACAAGTTCGCACACTTTTCCAGAGTGGATATCAGTGATGGGAACTGATGGCATCAACAGGGTTATTTTAATCTTGGTGGCATCAGTTGGTGGCAATCGGTTTGGTGTTGGTGGATTCACCAACTTTGATTCTCGGTGGGTCTAATGGATTGAAGAAGGGGTAAACAGATGACATTAGTTATTGTTTGACGGCGGCTAAACATAACCTTTATTATATCATTCAGTTTTACTTAGGTGTTTAATTTATTTGATTTTCTTACATTTAAGTTAGTTAAACAATTCATCGACATCGTCTTCCTTAATACTACAGCTGTTCGATGCAAATGATGATAAATTATATAATATTGCTGTAAGCAAAGAAGACTATCGCGTCCTCAATTTTAACAATAACAATAATCTCCTTTTCGCAAACAAAAACATGGAAAACAAATAATTCCAAAAATAGTTGCTAGATGGAGCCACTGAATTTCATCGAGGCGTCATTTTAATCACTATGAAATTTGTCCACCAAACCCCCTACTTTATTCCACCAACGAATGACGTCATGAAACTCACCAGCAAATTTCTGATGAAGAAACGGATTCTCGATTTTTTTCAAGTGTTTGTAAACGGGTTTCTTTAACATGCTTTCTCACATACATATCTTGCTCGGTGTCTTTATCATGATCACAGTCTTCTATTTCATTGTCCTTGGCATCTTCCACATATCTTTATTTATAAATTTTATTACACAAGTTGATAACACAATATACAGGGTGATTTATTAGCTCACCATCAAACTTTGACATATGATACCGAATGGTAGAAGCAACGAATAGAAAAGGAAAACGAGTAATACAACCAGAATGTGTTCAGAAAGATCAGACCAAAGATTACTACTCATCGCTAAAGAAAACCCTTTGATTATATATAATATGGATTGAGCTAACTGAATATATCTACTAACAAAAATGTGGCTCAAGGTGAATAGACGCAGATGGAAAACGATAATGTGAAAGTGTAACAAAGATAGACATAAAACGGTACTAAACAGACGGGCGCATGCGCACAAAAGTGTCAAACCTCTTCCATTTGACGTTTATCGTTTTGTTGTGTCACAGCCAGTCACACCGTTATGTTTAAAAATGTATTGTTTCGTGTGCAAAGTTCGCGATAATACAGTTTCACATCACCTGTAAGTATTATAAATGTTACTTCTAATTGATAGTTTTTTATCTTATAAATTAACGCACGCCCATTATATATCAGTACGCTTCTATGTCTATCTCGGTTCGATCACCTTGCGCAAGCTATCTCTCTCGTTGGCTCAATCCAAATTATATATAATCAAAGGGGAAAACCATAAGATAGTAAAGAAAAGTGTTTTTTCATCTTATAGATATTGTAATGTGGAATGCCTTATATACAGGGTGTGTTAAATGTCTGGAATATAGCTAATAACTTCACCATTTGTGGTTTTAAAGAAAAATGTTTCAAATACAAGTTTCTTTATTAATCATGGTGCATTTTTTTGCGATATTTGCTTGTTTGTATTGTTTTTTGTTTCGTTACTATGGCAACCAACATTGTTATTTTAAATGGGATGCATACAAGGACTGTAGAATCTAACAGGACTGCTACATCCATTGTATTTTTGTAGTCCACTAGGGATTGGTTGCCCGCAGTCTACGTCACACTATTTGCCACGCCTGGTAACTGTCTGCGTTTTTAGAGGTTATATGATAGACATTAATACGTCTAAAAACATAAAACTTCAAAAATAATATGAATACGTCTAGGATATAACCTCTAAAAATACACAGCAAACGCATAGACCATAACAACAGCTGGGCGTGGAAAATGGTGTGACGTAGTTTGCGGGCAGGTTGTCACAACAATGGATGTAGCAGTCCTGTTAGATTCTACTGTCCTTGGGATGCATATATTTTTTTTGCATATTTTGATAGAGGATGCGTTGAACATATCAAATCATATGGTTGTATAAGAAAAAAGCAGTTGACAGCTTTAAATGTCAAAAAACTGACAGTTTAAACAAATATGGCGCAATTAAGCGAACGACAAAGAATCCAAATATTAATAATGTATGGGTACGGTGTAGGTAATAGAAAATGCACTAAAAGTGAAGTTGTGTTCGCACTGTTCAATAATATTTACCCGCATACACAAATTACACAATCCACAGTATATAAAATATTCAAAAAAAAATTTTAACACCGGAAGTGTTAAAAACCTTTCAAAAAGTTGATTACCGAAGACAGTTACCAATGACCATACATTATTAATTATTGATAATTGTTGCAACCGTAATTTTTTTGTCATTTAAAGCTGTCAACGGCCCCTACTTTGATTGTTATTAGCTGATTTAAGACTTTCAAAAAACGCATTTTTTCTCGATTTTTTTTCTTATACAACCATATGATTTGATATGTTCATCACATAGAGGGACTTATCCTCTATAAAAGTATGCAAAAAAATATATGCATCCCACTTAAAATAACAATGTTGGTTGCCATAGCAACGAAACAAAGAACAATGTAAACAAACAAGTATAGTCAAAAATTGCGCCACAATTAATAAAGAATTTTTTATTTGAAACATTTCTCTTTAAAACCACAAATGGCGGAGTTATTGGCTATATTCCAGACATTTGACACACCCTGTATGTAATACCTTATACAGGGTGATTTATTAGCTCACCATCAAACTTTGACATATGATAGCTAATCCAATTACCAAAAAAAAATGTTAATGAACATGTCCTATTTCAATTATTTACAAAATTATAACACTTTAAAGTTTTAATTTTTATATCATAATTAACTGCTACATTTTTTTTTAAATACATAAATATTAGTAAATTGTTGTTAAATATTCCACCCCAAACGTTGATGCTGAAACGTTTTGTAATGCCCAGATATGTTAATTATGGTAATTATTTATACCATCTCTTGTAAAACATGATTCATCTGTCCAGAGAACATTTGAAATGAAGTCATTATTTTGGGCATGTTGCTGCAATAACCATTCACAAAAACGCTAACTGTTGCTGATTATCTCCTGGCTGTAGAGCTTGTACATTCTATTTACGATACGGATGAAGCACTTCGCGGTTCAATACGCGCCATGCAAAATTTTGACTTACATGTATGTTGTGTGCTATCCTTCGAATGCTGATAGATTATGAAAGGATTATCAATGACAGCATTAATTACAGCCTCTTCGTCCTCTACATTAACTACATGCGGCCGAATAGCTAGCAGCAAATGACGCTGTGGAAATCTTTCTTGATATTCTGGATCATTTCCATTGCAAAAACCATACACGAAAATTATATCAGCATACTCTTCAGTGCTATAAGCGTACATTTTTGACAACTTTGTTTTTGTTGAATGTTTGATTTTACTGACTATTAATAAATTCGCTACAGAAAACTTTAAAGTGTTATAATTCCGTAAATAATTGAAATATGATTGTTTATTAACATTTTTTTTGTAATTGGATTAGCTATTATATGTCAAAGTTTGATTATGAGCTAACAAATCACCCTGTATAACATTATTATGCACTTTATTACTTTAATCATACTTATGGGTTACACCATAAGCTCACATAGTTCACATTTCCGTACTGGAGCAGTTCTTTTACGCACAATCATCTTTTGTTTTAAGTGATCTCTAACGGTTTGAAGCTTTTCAATCAGCGTACGAGATATGTAGACTTTAGAGTGCAAAAGTTTTGAAACTGGAATAACACCAACAAAATAGACCTTAGACCTCAGCGATCATGATTCCAAGTGAGAATTACAATGAACGTTATTATAGAACAAAAAGTTTGTTCTTAATGTCCAATGTTAGTAGTTCCACGAACAATATGACTACCATATCATCTTGTAATTCATAAGTTTGCTTAGGAATGAATCAGCAAGAACTAGCTATCTTGGATTAATTGCTTTTCAAGTACAAATCAAGGACCACCTAAAAAAACAGCTTCAATTCCACCAGAATTTCGCAGCTTTCTTACTATTCATTAATCGCAGACTATACCGGGAATTTCATATAACTCGCAATATACGAATACAGTAACTTGTTTGTTGTGTTTACTTGTTTATATTGTTTTTGTTTCGTTGTTATGGCAACCAACATTGTTATTTTAAATGGGATGCATATGATTTTTTTTGCATATTTTGATAGACGATAAATCCCTCTACGCGATGAACATATCAAATCATATGGTTGTATAAGAAAAAACATCGAGAAAAAAATTAATTCAAAAATTACAATCAAAATAGGCGCTGAAATAACACCGTTGACAGCTTTAAATGTCAAAAAATTGACAGTTTAAACAAATATGGCGCAATTATGTGAACAGAAAACGCAGCCAAAGTGAAGTTTATACACTGTTCAATAATATTTATCCGGATACACGAATTACACAATCCACAGTATCCAAAATATTAAAAAATTCTTTAACACCGAAACTATACAGGGTGTCTCAGCGATTGCATATGCATCCCATTTAAAATATCAATGTTGGTTGCCATAGCAACGAAACAAAAAACAACACAAATAAGCAAATATCGCCTAAACAAGCGCCACTATTAATAAAGAAACTTGTATTTGAAACATTTTCTTTAAAACCACAAATGGCGAAGTTATTGGCTATATTTCAGACATTTGACACACCTGTATATTCTAATATACGTACATTTCTAATACGTACATTTAACCTGCTAACTACTTCAATAAAAATATACAACAATCTAGCGCTGAATAACAATTAAAACTAGAACTAGACACATTCGGGTTTAGCTGTGAGTCTCTAAAAGCGGCTAAACCCGAATGATTCTAGTTCTAGATATAGTGTTAGTTCTAGTTTTACACTTGCACTGCCACTTCAACTAATACTATACCTAGAACTAGAAACATTTTCCCCTTACTTATCGTGCGTTGAAGATGCACGGCTAAACCTGAATGTTTGTAGTTCTAGGTTGAGTGTTAGTTCTAGTTTTATACTATTACTATTTCTATGCACAACTAACACTATAGTTAGAACTAGAATCATTTGGGTTTAGCCGCACGTCTCTAAAGACGGTTAAACCCGAATGATTTTAGTTGTAGGTATAGTGTTAGTTCTAGTGGCAGTGCAAGTGTAAAACTACAACTTACATTATACCTAGAACTAGAATCATTCGGGTTTAGCCGTCTTTAGAGACGTGCGGCTAAACCCAAATGATTCTAGTTCTAGGTATAGTCAAAGATTAAAGAGTAAACAAGATGCGACGCTAGAGTGAGAAACTGTAGTTTTGAAAAGAGATAGAAGACATTCCAATTTAAATGTCCTGACAATAACAAACCTAACCTACAAATGTGACAGTTGGTATATTCTAACCTATAAAAGCTACGACGCTAGAGTGAGAAACTCTAGTTTTGAAAAGAGATACAAGACATTACAATTTAAATGTCCTGACTGTAACAAACCAACCGTCAAGGTCATAAAAAATGGTAACCCTACATCAAAGGTGCCGACACGAAGCGTCGCATCTTGTTTACTCTTTAATCTTTGGTATAGTGTTAGTTGTACATAGAAATAGTGCTAGTGTAAAACTAGAACTAACACTAGACCTAGAACTAGAATCATTCGGGTTTAGCCGTCTTTAGAGACGTGCGGCTAAATCCAAATGATTCTAGTTCTAGGTATAGAGTTAGTTCTACTTTTACACTTTTGCTGTCACTAGAACTAACATTAGACCTAGAATTTCATGTTAAGTGAAATTCACTGTATAGCAGCGTTAGCCAAAGATAAATAATCAAAAAAAAATTAACACTTTAAGTCAATAACAGTGCCAATTCTCATATATTTTTATGCTATTTACTGGTTTCGAGAAATTATTAATGTCATCATCAGGCCCATACCATAAAAATTAGACTTATATTTGTAACTCAATTATTTTATGTTACACGTTTCGATACAAGAAACATTGTTATTACAACGCACTCGATATTTATATGTTGGCAGTTTTCCATTGTCAACAACAAAAAAAATCCACCCTTTAAACCCGGCACAAAAAATCAACCCTCCGATCGAAGTCAAACTCCAATCAAACTTAATAATAAAACTTCAATCCCACCGGAAGTCTCTTAACCCCGCCTTAATAGGGCTGCAAATTAAATTTTATTTAAAACTCGTAGATTTTTCGCCACCCTTAGGGCTTAATTAAACTTACTTCTCGAGGCGTTAAAAATACATATACATTTGGTTGCCTATCTCTTAATAACGTACGTCCCATAGTTTCGCTCCCCCTATAAGCTTAAAGCGTTGCCGCTTGTTACGCACTGTTTAGGGGGTAGGTTTTTACTAGGGGTGGTCGCCCCTTTACAACCCCTCCGGCGTCTCAGGGGTGCCAAAAATGCAATTTGGATAATACTTTAGTGTGGAAAGAAGAGAAGAGAGTGAGAGGGGGATGGTTAGCGCGTTTTACTCGCCTGCTACCCTTCCGAGTGTACTAAATGAATTGAACGAGCCAAACTAGGGGAGAGGGTGTACAGGATAAGATAACATAATGCCAATTTGGGTTTCGACTAAATTATGAAGAGAGTTAAGCAGGTTCTATTAGATCATCAAAAAAATAATTTATTTTTGTATATTAATGAGGTTATGTTACTTAATAAGCAAGAAGAAATAAAATGTATGTATACTTGACGTGTCGGTTGTCAGCTGAGTTCACAGCGGTCGGGTGACGACATAACCTCACATCGTCGCTACATAACCTTTCTTTGTGCCGCCGGTAGCAATAATTGTCGCGGGACGGAGTGGAAAATTAACTGCTACGACGACAATTGAAGTGGCCGCTCGGTTAGACTTGTAAATGAGCGCGCACGGACCGCATCCAGAGGCGGCTCGCGATCCGGGGTCGAGACTACTACTACCGGATTATTTTATGACCCCCTTCTCCGAGACAACATTGAAGTGTCTACATTCCTACCTTAATTGCTTACTCCCCCTTTACGCTACCGATAAAACCTGCGCTTTACACAATAAAAGTAATTGAACTTAATTAATTTCAACTATATTCTATTTTCTTAATTCGGAGGAGTATTTTCAAACTGAAGCGCCAAAAAGATAGGTTGCTATTGATTAGTTTTAAGCAAAAATTATACTAGGAAAATTTTAGATTTTGCCGGCCGTAGAACTAATACTAGATCAAGAACTAGAAATATTTGGGTTTTGCCGCACGTTTTTTAAGACGGCTAAACCTGAATAATTCTAATTTTAAGTCTTGTGTTAGTTTTCATAACAGTGTAAAACTAGAACTAACACAAGACCTAGAACTAGAATCATTCGGGTTTAGCCGCACGTCTCTCAAGACGGCTAAACCCGAATGATTCTAGATTCTAGTTGTAGGTTGTGTGTTAGTTCTACTGATAGTGCTAGTATAAAACTAGAAGTAACACTAGATCGAGAACTAGAAACATTCGGGTTTAGCCGCACGTCTCTCAAGACGGCTAAACCCGAATGATTCTAGATTCTAGTTGTAGGTTGTGTGTTAGTTCTACTGATAGTGCTAGTATAATACTAGAAGTAACACTAGATCGAAAACTAGAAACATTCGGGTTTAGCCGCACGTCTCTCAAGACGGCTAAACCCGAATGATTCTAGTTGTAGGTCTTGTGTTAGTTCTAGTGATAGTGCTAGTGTAAAACTAGAACTAACACTAGATCGAGAACTAGAAATATTCGATTTAGCCGCACATCTCTCAAAACGGCTAAAGCCGAATGATTCTAGTTCTAGGTCTAGTGTTAGTTCTAGTTTTAGTCCAATAAAAATATAGAACATAGTAATATCTTATGCTAACTAGCGCTACCTACCACTGCTACTAGAACTAACACAAGACCTAGAACTAGGATCATTCAGTTTTACACTAGCACTATCATCAGAACTAACACGAGACCTAGAACTAGAATCATTCGGGTTTAGCCGTCTTGAGAGACGTGCGGCTAAACCCGAATGTTTCTAGTTCTAGATCTTGTGTTAGTTCTAGTGATAGTGCAAAACTAGAACTAACACAAGATCTAGAACTAGAATCATTCGAGTTTAGCCGTCTTGAGAGACGTGCGGCTAATATTTGTCACAAAAACACAAATATAATAAAAAAAATAAGGTTGGTATTAATATTTAAAAATTAAATTGCTATCTTCATTGTTGCTAACTTAGAGTTTAACGTTTTTTATTCTAACTTTTTTGTTTGTTGAGATAAGTGGGTCATCTTTGGACTCATTTTAAAGGTTTTTTTAATGAAGATGACAAATATGTCGAAAATGACGTTGACGTTTCGAACAGGATGATAGTTTCACGAAAACGAAACGTCGGAGAAAATTTCTAGTTGTGTCATGACATTTTTCATAAAAAGTCGCCTTAAGAATGTTTTTTCAGATTCACGAAAAAACAAAAAATTAAGAAGTTATAGGCAATTGACATCAATTTGTTTTATATTTTTATATTTTCTGATTTGAGTTTTTATGATTGTAATTTTGATTTTGTTCACTGTTTTTCAATAGGAACTCCTGATGATGATATTATAAATATCGAAACCGGTTGAGTGAATAAATTTATATCACCGTAAAGTACGATTTCGTTGATTTCTACCATTTAAAAAAAGAAGAAGTCATTTTTTTGTTTTTCGGCCATATTTTAAAAATTAAAACGGCTAGATCTAAAAACTTAGTTGAAAAATGATGAGCTCTAAGATACAGACTTTACCCCCATTTAACCATTTCTGTATCTCTTATGGTTTCTGAGATCCCAATGGTGGGGGTCGAATTTGAATTACCCTGTATACACGTTTTTGCTTATTTTTAGTTGTAGAAACCGTCTATGTATAGCCAGCCCAACATTTTTGTAACATCCTGTATAATAAAAAGATGTTTATTTTATTTTACATTTATTTATTTATTACATTGGGTTTCTCAGTACCTATCTAAGGGTAATTTAAGTACCATATTTTAAAAGTAGTTTTTGGTGAAAGTAGTTAGTAGTTATACTCCACTACTTTTTTCAATTAGTTTGCTCGCCTCTGTATACAACGTAGTAATATCTTATGCTAACTAGCGCTACCTACCACTGCCACTAGAACTAACACAAGACCTAGAATTAGAATCATTCGGGTTTAGCCGCACGTCTCTCAAGACGGCTAAACCCGAATGATTCTAGTTGTAGGTCGTGTGTTAATTCTATTGCTAGTGTAAAACTAGAACTAACACTAGATCTAGAACTAGAAACATGCGTCTGAGGACCTGTTAGCCGTCTTAAGAAAGGTACAGAAACGGAATGTTTCTAGTTCGAGGTCTAGTATTAGTTCTAGTGCTAGTATTAGTCTAGTTTTATTTGTTATTCAGCGCTAGATTATTGCATATTTTTATTGAGCTATAACAGACACTGTCTTCCCCGCATTAACCCGTTATATCGAGGTTTTAGTGTAATGTCATATTGGCATGTTGCATTTTATGTAAGACAAAGTAAGTAGGTACGCTCTGGTTTTTATTATGTTTAAACAAATAAGTAATTAAATTCGTAACGGCAGTTTACTTAAAATCCTCTCTGATTCTAAAAGTCCCGCCAAAAAAATAGCTTTGAAACATTACATTGACTTATCATTTCACTCCTTCGAATTAAAAAATAGAGTTTCTATACTCTATCCACAAAAATATTTAATGTTAACGTGAAGTTTAAGATTCTTTTAAATCTAGATAAGTAGTAATAAAACATAGCTACCTGAGCCGCCTTAAAGAGTCTCGAAGAAGGATGTGATGGACTCACCTGTAATAAAAAGAAACAAATCAAATCCAAACCCTAAATTCCATTCATTCCAATTAATGATTTCGAACGTTAGAATGACTACAAAAAAAAGAGACAACCTACTTATTAATTATCATACTAAGCTTTTCGAAATTCTTTAAGGCTTTTTTAAAACAGGTAACATTTCCAAGAAAACTAATACAATAGTCCCATTTAACAATAACCATAATAGTTAGATTTCACAGGTTTCTTTTACTTCTACCTGGATCGTTAGACTCTTTTCTTAACTAGACGAATGTTTTCCGGATATTTCCCGAAAATCCAGGTGATCTAGCACCACATCCCATACGGGGGGTGCACACAAAGAGGCGTCGAGAACGCGCACAGGTAGGAGAGAGGGCTACCGCTCTCTCGTAAAACGTTTTATTGCGATATTTTCGTTTCAAGGGATACAGATGAAGAGGGGGTACCGTAGGGGCGCCTTTGTATACACCGCACCCTTCACGTGAGGGTCGGACACGACCCTCGACCGATTTTTAACCCACTTTAAGGGGTCGTCCGAACGAATTACACCCAAAATGAGTCGCGCCAAAGATGGAGAAGAAGAGAGCAGAGACGACTTCCAATAATAATAGCAGTAATTAAAGGGGCCCCGAGCGATAATTAAAAGGCCGCGACCAAAGAAAATGGAATAAAAGAGGGGGGGGGAAGACGGTGAACGAGAAGAAAAAAATCGCGTTGAAAAGAGATTGCGGGAAAAGCGGGGGTAATACTACGCGGAGAGGAGACACATCAACAGTAGTGAGTAATTAAAACAGAACTTGGGAACGACCCTCTTTTCGTCTCACCACCAAAGTCGACACTTTATAACTCACTTCTAAGAGTGGAGGGGGTGGGTAAAGTGGAAACGAACGCTACCGTCGATCCGTTTCAATTCGTTACGAGTAGATATGATGCGGGCTCTAACATTTTTTGTTCGTCAAAAGAAAGAGTTAATAACTTTTTTTTTTCTCACCGTTTTAGGAAAAGCTTGTCGCATCCTTAATTTTTATAATTATTATATCCTTGAAAGTTTCACAAAACGTAGACACACAAACATATCCTCTTTTTTTTTATTTAATAGAGAATGTATTCACTTCGCTTTAATTTTATTATAGTACATGAATTCACTTTGGTGACATCAGATTATTTTATTAATCAAAAACGGTATTTAACGAGTCTATAACATGTCGAGAACAAGCACGTTTGGCGTCCGGACGCGAACTGAGTGGCGTCGGCGAGTAAACTACCCCCGATTCCCGATTATATCCCGTTTCGTCCCCCTCTTTCTCTTATTCTCTCTCGCTCTCTCAATTTCCCCTCGCACATAAACGGCGAGCGTTGACAAACATGTGTTCGTACCCCTTCTGTGGGGCGCGGAGGGCCCGTGGACGGTTCATCGTTTGGCAATTAGGTGTGATTTGGTTTTATTATGGGTTGGGGTAGCTCAAAGTCAAAAATGTTTTGTTTCTTTTTAAACAACACCCCCTTTTTAACTTTCATTTCATTTTCTTCGACAAATCGTCTTCTAAATTGTCAATTAAAAATGTGACGAAAATATTTTGGATCGAATGAATACTTTTAATGTCGCATAATGACAGATTTAGTTTTCTTGAAATAGTTCTATCAAACTTTGGATGCAACATGTTGTTGCTTTCTTGCTTCTTTTGCTGAAGACTAAACCTAAAAGAGTGTTAGTTCTAGTTTTAATTGTTATTTAGTGCTTGATTGTTGTATATTTTTATTGAACTAACAGTGTCTAGGATTTATGCAACCTCAGAGAAATAAAACAATATCATACAATCAACGTTATAGTAGATTATTGTTATAGAGATAAGTTGTACCGCCTCGGTCCCAAGCAACCTCGGCGCTTTAATATATCAACTAATTTTGTGGAGATATGATATTAATTGAAGTTCCTATGTTACAAGCAACTTCACATTAATAAAACAATATCATATAATCATCAATTATTAATTTTTTAATGTGTTTTTCTCAATAAAAAGGACATTTGACAACCATTTATTTAACCTCTAATTTTTTTGAAATATAATATTTCAACGTAACATTTTTTTGTATGACGTTTCGGAAATTTATTCCATTTTCAAATACAATTCTTACAATTATTAACTTTGATCTGCAACAATGATTTTGGTTAGACTCCGCAATTAAAATTTATATTTCAACCTTAATCCGACACTCAAAAAATATTCGACTATCATAACGTGATAACTTACCCAAAACTTTAATCGTCAATAGTAATATTTTTATACATCACAATTTAAAACTTAATAAAAACTAATTATAACTCGGTAAACCGATATAAGTCAAAAACCTACGCCTCAACGGTTACATCGAGAGTACGGCCTTCTACCTCGTCATCAATATAGAAGAATACCTCTAAAAAACAAATTAAAATCAGATATAATCATCGTTTTAGGTTTAGCCGAGCTTTATCTCGACTGAGGTGGTATAAAATGTTGCAAATTGTAGCGCCTCGCCCGCAAACGACCTCGGCGCTTTAATATAGCAACTAATTTAACGGCGGTATAGTACTAATTGAAGCGAGTAGATTTTAAGTAACCTCATCTTAACAAAACAATATCATATAAACAGTTTTACATTTAACCGAGGTTCATTTCAGCTGAGATGATGTAATACGTTATAAATTGTAGCGCCTCGCCCACAAGCGACCTCGGCGCTTTAATATATCAACTAATTTTGTGGAGATATGATATTAATTGAAGCTCCTAGGTTACAAGCAACCTCACATTAACAAAACAATATCATATAATCATTGTTTTAGATTTAACCGAGGTCTATCTCGGCTGAGGTGGTATAAAATGTTGCAAATTGTAGCGCCTCGCCCGCAAGCAACCTCGGCGCTTTAATATAGCAACTAATTTAACGGAGATATAGTATTAATTGAAGCGAGTAGATTTTAAGTAACTTCATCTTAACAAAACAATATCACATAAATCGTTTTACATTTAACGGAGGTTCATTTCGGCTGAGATGATGTAATACGTTATAAATTGTAGCGCCTCGCCCACAAGCGACCTCGGCGCTTTAATATATCAACTAATTTTATGGATATATGATATTAATTGAAGCTCCTAGGTCACAAGCAACCTCACATTAATATAACAATATCATATACGTATAAAATGTTGCAAATTGTAGCACCTCGCCCGCAAATATCAACTAGTGATGGGACGGTATTTGAGGAACGGTATTTTGGAGCGGTATTTTTGAGGAGCGTACCGCTTCTACGCGATTTTAAAATAGCCGTTACAGAACGCTACTAATATACTTATATATTTGTAGTGATGGTTCGGTATTTGAGAAACAATATTTTGGAGCATTATTCTAATGGAACATACCATTCCTGCGCGATTTTTAAACTACCCGATTCTGGGGTAGGGAATATATTATTTTGTCTAACTCGCTACGAAACCAGCTATGTTTTTGCTCAAGGTCACGGTACTTTGGAACGGTATTTTTGTGTAGCGACCGCTCCTGGAGCGCGACACGGTTATGAGCGGTATTCCCATCACTAATATCAACCAATTTTACGAAGATATGATATTAATTGAAGCGAATAGATTTTAAGTAACTTCATCTTAATAAAACCATATCATAAAAATCGTTTTACATTTAGCCGAGGTTCATTTCGGTTGAGATGATGTAATACGTTATAAATTGTAGCGCCTCGCCCACAAGCGACCTCGGCGCTTTAATATATCAACTAATTTTGTGGAGATATGATATTAATTGAAGCTCCTAGGTTACAAGCAACATCACATTAATAAAACAGTATCATATAATCATTGTTTTAGATTTAGCCGAGCTCTATCTCGGCTGAGGTGGTATAAAATGTTGCAAATTGTAGCGCCTCGCCCGCAAGCGACCTCGGCGCTTTAATATAACAACTAATTTAACGGGGATATAGTATTAATTGAAGCGAGTAGATTTTAAGTAACCTCATCTTAACAAAACCATATCATATAAATCGAGGCAGTACAATGTGTGTTGTCTAACTTTGTAGTGACGTGGTATGCAGAGATGTAAAATTACGGTAATTTATAATTTGTGTAAATTACTGTTGTAAATTACGTTTTTTTTTTCTCAAATTTATTCTCGCGTAATTTAATAATTTTTTTGATAAATTACGACGGTAACCTTTTTATTATTTTGATTCAAGGATAGTAGAATCTAACTTGTTTTTGATTTAATAAAAACTTTATACAAACTATTTAAAATATACTATGTAACAAAAACTCCGAATGAAACAAAATATGAATTCTATGTAATTCAAACAAATAATTCAGAAAAGCTTGTTTCTGTTGCGCACGTTGTTGGTGAGCAATTTAAGATTTTTGTTGCTACTTTGCTTAAAGATGTAGTACAACAAAGAGACTTCCACCATATAACAGAATGCAGTTTACTCGTATCCAAAGCTTTCCATATGAAACCGTTAGAAAATAATTGTTCTTTTGATTTATAGTATTCAATTTCAGTCATAACGTTTGCTACATTAGATCCATTAACCAGAAGCGCCGATAATTTATTGATATACATATGTCAATGCTGCAATGTACTCGTCGTTACTGAGAAGTTTTCCCATAATTTTTAGATCTAGTAAATTTGCTGCTAAGTGTAAAGGTGTTACAGCCGTATCACTTCGTGCTTTTAAAAGTGATAGAATTGTTTTTACTTTTAAAACTGGGCATTCACTTTGTCATTATCATTCAAATTTTGAAAATAGTCAACAACATGAGAAATGCAAGGTTGGGAAGTTTGTACATTTTTTAAAATTACTGAAATGGGATTTAAAATTTTATATTATGTATCAAAGTTTCTCCTTGAATATATCGCTTAAAATGTTACGTTTAATATTTTTGTCTAGACTACATGTTATAGTTTCTTATAGGGATTTTACCGCATTATCAAAACACCGAAAGCGCATGCGCAAATACATCCTAGCTCCTAGCGGTAATTTATGAAAAATTTGTTTGGTAATTTACAAATTCACATCACTGGTGGTATGTATTTATTATGGCGCCTCGATCACAAGGCGTCTCGTTTATTAAAGAGAAGATTAGGTGATTTTTTCTTTGTCATTAAGTTAACTAAGACCACTTGCTGCCGAGATAATGCACTTGATATTATATCAATATAAATTGGATAACACACATTGTACTATGTCAGTATTGAGTCTATGGTGGCCATATTGTTTTGGTGGCGCCTGTCAAATCTGTAGTATAATTGAGTCACTGATACCAAACCACCATGGCAAGTTACACGATTAAACAGCACATTTTATGATAAAACTTCGTTAGAAACTAATTTTGCGTTAAGACTTAGGCTTGCACTTGTTGCTGGATGGGCTTCGGAACAAAACTGCATCCACAAAAAGTTATTGTTTGATGCGGATGTAAGCCATCATTAGTCTGTACTTTGTTGATCTAGAATGTTTCTAGTTCTAGGTCCAGTGTTAGTTCTAGTTGTTACTCAGCGCTACATTTTTGTATATTTTTCATTTATCTATGTCTAGTGTTAGCTCTAGTGGTGGTGTTAGCTCTGTTGGAATTATTGTGAAATTATTCATATAAACTCGTAAAAACCTTTGGAAATACCTAGACATTCTCGTAAATTCAAAAACTATCTGATGAAATCATGAAAATCCTTCCTAAATTTCTGGAAATATTCACAAATTTGTGCTATTTGTAAGAAATCCCTAAATACCTTTGTAAAATCTTAATGCAACACATTTAAATAAAACCAACAAAAATACATAATTTCTTTTTCCTTGTTGAGTAAATATACAAAATATATCTATAAATATAAAATCATTGTAAAACATAATTCTAACGTACACTAAAAAAAAAGGAAGTAGTTTCCATGATATATTTCTGATGTGTTCCTATAATTGCCGAAATAATGGACTAGTGTCAGACTCCCCAATAACCATATTATACATGTTAGCATCACCATACATAGGTAAAATAGTTTTATTTTCTTTTAAAAATTCCATAACTTTTTCTTCGACAACCTTTTCATAATTAGATCCAAAAAATTTATCTAACATATTTTGGTGGTGCTTCTCAGTTAACGATTTCCAATTATTTTGGTTCAACATACTAATAACGTCTTCTATGACAGATTCGCCATTATGTAAAGCAAAACTCATCAAGATATCCATAATTTCTTTCTCGAGTTCTTCAAAATGACTACAATAAATCGCCATCATTGCAGGCGCGGCGAAAAACTTATAAAGATCTTTAATTTCACCATTTTTGTAACGGAGTTTTAAATTGTTTAAAAGTTGTTCGTGTTTACCCCAAACGTAACTTAAATTAACTGTTTGAACGTTAAACTTGCTTAAACATGTTATCGTTTCAACGAAATCAGATTTGTTTAGATGTAATTGAAAGTATCCGCGACGATTGAGATTTTGTAAATCGCCGGTTGTTATAATTGTGCCGTAATCATCTCTTAAAAGTGAGACCGCATGAGGTTCGATTAATCCAGGTTTTCTAATATGAAAATATGTTAGATTTCCGGGTAAAGTAGCGGTTATCTTAACAGCATTTTTAAATCTGGGGACAAGGAGTTGCTTTGGATTTTGGCATTTATCAAAAATATCTTCTGATCTAGCTCTTAATTCGACTCTTGATGAAAGCAATCTTGTCAAAATTGTCTTGGCTAATTTCTGTCCAATTTCGGTTTGATTATAATAAGCGTGTAACATGTGATCTGCGTAATATCTTCTTGGATATTTCGTAAAAGTACCAGCTGCGTAAATATTCGAATCATTTGTGGTAAAATCTGGCTTAATAACCAAAGCTCCATCGTAAACCAACCCAGCTTTATGAATAGCTTTAAAAGTTCTAGTAGAAACGTCTTTTTTTACATACAAAAACGCCGCTAAACAGGGAATTTGTGTGGATCGATACATTGATTGAAAACTAATCGCCGTTACGTTGTAGTGTTTTGAATCGAATTTCCACGTTTCAAACGAATAATCTTCATAAACTGTAACACCGATGTATTTGACCTGATCGATAATAGTTCTTTCAATATCTAGATCGTTAAAAGTCGAGTCAAACTCATTCGCGCGAGTTTTCTCGGCAGGCAACACCAAAACGATATCTTCTGGTAAGATTCCCATCTTCAATAGACCTTGTATGGTACAATACGACTCTATTGTGTGGCCGTAAACTATAATCGATCCTTTACCTCCCCTGGCCACATAACGGGTCAATTTATTAACTGCTATATCGACATCTTCGCCAGTATTTATTATAAAAACATTGTTGGGATGTTCGTAAATGTCTCTTTCTAATTTCTCTCTTCTGGGCATGGAGTATTGTTTCCCACATGTTAAAATAAGGATACTATATGGCACATCGGACGCGTTAACTGTTATGCATTTCTTTTTCCTATCTATACCTTCCATAACTCCCGTGATTACATTCACATAAGTTTGTAATGAAATTAAAGAGAGATATTTAGAATCTATTTCGCCGGTTAAAGGTAGCATAACGTCTCTTAACGAGTTATCTTTACAATGATCTAATCCATGTGTCGATACTAAAGTCATATTATTAAAAGTTACTAAAGATTTTGATTCTTGTTGGAATATCATTTCAACGAGAAAAGATAATGCTATGCTACTACCTCCTACAATAACCACTTTATCGTTTACTTCGATTCTTTCGATACCGCAATATACAGGAGTGCAGATGTAGCAAGCGTAAGGAAGTTCAATTCTCGTTAAGCTTTCATCTAATTTCCATAAACAATCTGATTGTTTTTCGATGTTATATTGAGGAATTTTTATTGGTATAACCGGTAGCAGGTAATTTAATGCTGTTGGATATGCAACTTTATGTCCCGGTCTAGGTTCGACTGTTTTGTAACAGAAAAACGAGTAATCCGTTAATCTGTGTAATTCTACCAAAACGATACGAGTATGTTTCACAAATATCGGCGACATACACAAAAATTCTAATTCTCCTAAACATCCAGGTTTGTGCTTCGATAAATCTGTGTATTGCGAAATATTATAATGCGATTTCATGTATTCTACTCCATATAAATCTTTTATAACCGCTACACCGATAATACTTGTATCAGAAAAAACTACAAAAGCTCGTTGTAATCCATCTGGTACATTCTTCAAAACTTTCAAAAAACAATCAAGCACCTCATCACCAGTATAACAAGTTTGTAGTAATCTTTCCACAGATGGTATGTCACCATGAAAAGCTTCTCGAACCCTTATGCGCCCGTATAAAGCGTTTCTATGTACAACATATAACTCGCTCGAAAATGTAGATTTAGGTCGAGGAGGTACTCGTACAAATATACCCGTTTGTAAGTCGAAAGGTGGGGCCGTACTAGGAACGGACATAACGCAGTAATCTTTATTAGGATACAATTCAAAACTAGCTTTAAGCAACATCCTCAAAGACAATTCATGTTTTGGATGAGCCGCCGCCAATTCCAAAGTAAAACAATTACTATCACCTCCATAAGAAGAAGTAAAGTCTTCATCCGAATCGTCATTTTGTGAAACTTGCGAAGGGAGTTCAGATCCTCTCAATTTTCTAAATCGTGTCCAAACCGCTTGAATATCGTGGTTATACTCCAATTGGCTACTGCTAAAGTTAAGATCCGCCATCCCGATGTAAGTTATACCATTAGGACCAAATAATCCTCCCCCTTCACTAACAATATCATCATCTGAAGATGATGGAGTTTGCAGATCTGTTAAACTCATAGTTGCTACTGCAGTATTTAAATCGTAGGTGAAAGACGTAGAGTCCGATTCGCCATCGACATTCGTTTTCTTTGAGTTGCGATCCGACACTAAAATAAGTGAGCTTTCCTTTTTTTCAATATCGCCTTGGGGCATTAAACTTCGAAATTTGTCGATGGAGCTTGGTTTTTGTAACGCGTTAAAAGCTTCTAATTCGAATTCTTCGTTAAGTAATTCAATATTAACAATAGAATTCAAACACATCACAGCAACAGTATCCTGTTCACATTCCGCAACAATAATATTTCTCGTTGGATCGATCTTCAACATCTCGGCGATATAAAAGTCTCCATAAATATCTTTTAACCGTTTACTGTGCGTTTGAAGTAATCTTACCAAGTCATCGTTGTCTTCAACAACAGCCGCTCGCATCCTGTAATAATCAGTAAATTTTTCTCGAGTGAAAACGAATAATCTTTGAGGCCACGTTGATAATTGTTCGGGATCATTATTTGGTTTCATTTCGGTGGATTTGATAAGTAACCATTCTGTAAATTTTATTAATGGTGGAGCAATGAAATTGATAAATTGCAGATTTGGGTATCTATTAAAAACTCCCGACAACAACGGATCGAGGAAATATTTTTGAAACTCAAACACATAATCGGTAAAATGCACCCATAATGTATTTGTTGAATGCATATAATCAATACCGTAAAGATTATAAATCCACGACATCCAATCCCATGGAGGAACACTTGCAATATTGGGGTAATTATTCAAAATCATAGCCGCAACAAGTTCATCTTCATTATTTTCTAATCCAATACTCATATAAGATAAATGAAGAAGCGTTAAAACATCAACAGGGCCAAAAAATCGTTTAGTTATTTCAGTCACCATGCTTTCAACTTTTTCTTTATCCTTTGGTACCAATGGACGCGTATGTAATTTAGGTAAAACATTTTTACGAAATTCCCCTGTTGCACAATCCCAACTAGAAATAGTTACACCAGAAGAATACATCATGAAAACTTTAAACTCAAATGTCACACACAAAATTAATATTAATAATGTCAAAAAAATCATCTGCCTTTCAACTATAACCGACAGATGGGATTTACACCCTTAATAATTTTAGTGATTTTAATAAGAATTTTTATTTTATCTAAAAAAATGTACACTCAGCAGCAGAAGTCTGCGTACAACGAACTTAGAATTCTTTAATCGGGAGAAAATAGTGATAATCTCATGCGATAAACTTCAATTTATTCATATTTGTTCTGTATGTTAACAATATATAAATTTATTAACAAAATATACCGTTGTATAATAAACTTCCCGACAGCGTTATCTGCCCGATAAGTTAGTTTGTACTCTATTACAATGTATACATATTTTTGTCGGTGAGATTATCGGCAGGATAACTTATCGGGTATTCAGCGGTGCCGATAAGAGTTATCCCCCAAATATATACGGTTACCAAGGTTTTTATATACCGGGAATTTACACAGCTCAAAAAAATTAGGGGAACACTTTTGCAATACAGTACAGGACAAGCATAATTAGCTGGGCGACCATCTTGCTGAAACCACATTTCTCTGCAGATATTGAGTGGCACATCTTCTCACAAACTTGTTAAATTATTTTGGAGGAAATACAAATAACATACGAAAGTATGAATTTTTTTAAATAACGCGTTTTTTGCAGAAAAACAAGCAATAATATTTTTTAGGAAAAGAAAAATGGCAAGTGTTATACCATTTTGGAATCTTGACTAAACAGGGCATCTTTTAAAATAACTTGCCAAGGGTGTTGTACTACTCCTTTGTTTAGAAATCGTGTGTCAAACTAAATAGACATACATTCTTTCAACCTTAACTCAATCAAACTAATACATTTTTTTACCACAACAGGTAAGAGTTGGCCTCTCACCCGGTGCCCGCTTGACATTGAGTTTCGGGACACTCTGTATAATGAAAAATTTAACTAAAGAGAATTACAAAAACAATGTTAGAACTCTTAGTTACTTTTAAGTTACACTTAAAAATGTAAATTAATAACGCAAAACAAAGTGGAAACGACTCTCATACTATCGATGACAGTCGGGTTTTCTGTGTATTGGTGAGGATTAATACCGTGTATGCCCTCCACCAGCACGAATCACTTCCTCACACCTGCGTGGCAGCTTCGCACTAATCTGCGAAGATATTCTTGGGTTATATTTTCCCATTCCTCAATCAGAGCTTATGTCAGTTCCTGTATGGTTAGTAGTGGATTAGGGCGCTTGCGAACACGTTCCATGACCTGAATTCCACGTTCTTGCAAAAAGTTTTTGGTGATGCCGGCAGTATGTGGCTTTGCATTGTCCTGCATTAGGATGAAATTTTGACCGATGCCATATGCAGCAGACACCACATGGTCCATAATCCATGGCATTTAGTCTACCAGGAATAAGAATAGGTCGCCGTTCACAGTGACGGCAGCTCCTTTATGATTTTCAAAAAATCCGTCGAATCCACTGAGGTGGAAGTGCGCCTCATCTGAGAAAATTATTCATTTCGTGAAGTTATTGTTCTCTGCTTGTCGAGCCAAGACCCACTGAGCAAAGCGATGTCTCTTTCCATGATCTGTAGGCTTCAACTCTTGTGTAAGTTGAATCTTGTACGCATGCATTTTCAGATTTTTTGAAAGGATTACATGCAGTGAACTTGATAACTAAATTCAGTTGTTGGGCTCGTCGGCGAATCGATCTTCTGGGGTTTTCGGTTACATTATCACGCACGACAGCAATTGTTTTATGGTGTTGTATAGCAGCCAAAGTTTGGTATTGTGGGTACAATGTTTAGGGTCGTTGTCTTGTTGGAACGGACCCCAGACCCAAGTTGTCGGTGCTTGGCTTTAAATTTTCCTTTAAAATGTCTATAAATATAGGTGTCCCACGTAACCAACAAAATAAAAAGTTCTTCCTTAAGGTTTGTCCAAACATTGCGCGGCAAGTGCGCGGCAGCAACACGTGGCGTTCGTCGGTCACAATTCTGCCGCGCGCCAGTTTGGACGTACCAAAGAACGTGTGCGCGGCAGTGCTACGCGGCATAATATATGTGAGACACGACGATGTGAACAAAATTAATTCATTCATTCATATTTCGTGTCATACGTCTTCACGTTTAATTTTATTGTAGTAATCTCTCTCTTGTGGATCCCACATCTTCAACCATCAATATGCATACCTCAATTAAACGAATCGATGTTTCGTTATCCATCTTTTTGTATACGGCAACACGTCCACACACGATTACCCACGAATGTTTACTGCAAATGTTCGTTAGCAACAGCTGGAACACGATATGCCGCGCGCGTCGTCGTCCAGACATCGCGCTACTGCCGCGAGCGAATGCCGCGCAATGTCTGGACACACCTTTAGACAAAAGTTGTAGGAAATTTAGCACACTATAAACGGAAAATATTTTTATACATACAGGGTGCTCCATAACGACGTACTGAAATAAACATATGTAACTAAACTATAATAATGTAACTACTGTTTTACCATACTCAATTGTAAAAAAGTCGAAAATTTTAAATGTAACACCCCATATTTGACTAGTTAATCAGATAGAGAATTTAATTCTCTACAAATCTTCAGTACATGTCCCTAGCATGTTACCTAGCAGTTGTAGTTTTTGAGATATTGTGGAATTAATCAATATCATGCAAAGAATGACAGTTCATTTTTCATTAGTAGGTCATGAAATAAGACCATAAATAATTCTCAACCAAACTTTATTTATAAGTGTTCACATATCTGCCATCTGTGCTTTATGCATAGATAAAGCAGATTTACGAATTCGACTTGCACATTATCTAGTGTTTCAGCAGAGATATTTATAAAGTTTTCCCTTATTCTATTCTTCATATCTTCTTTCGTCGTTGGAATATTAGCATATCACTTGGGTTTTGACATATCCCCAAAGGAAGAAGTCGCGGGGTGTTAGATGAGGTGATCTTGCTGGCCACGATATTGGACTTTCACGACCAATCCAATGTATTCCATATCCAATATTTAAAAAGTTTTGAAAAACGTCCCTACAATAATGTGCAGGTGCCCCGTCGTGTTGAAATATCAGTAGTATTGATGATACGAAAAGAGGATTTTCATTTATTTCATCTAAAGTTGTCGTACAGAAAGCTAGTCTGTTAGCAAAATCATCCCCATGAAATTCTTGGTGGTAGTTGTGAAGCATTATAATTCAGTTTAGTGAGCTTTTACTCATATCTGTTGCTCTAGCGATATGTCGTGTACTCACACTCTTACAAACTTAATAAAACATCTCTTCTCGAACTATCGACACTACCAATATCTCCAATCTCCAATATCAATTCATTATCGAAATATCGCCTGCTCGGAAGTCGGGCATTTGGGTATCTTTCACGATATACTCTTTGGGCAAGACGAGTATTTTGTTGACATTGTTCCAAAATAAAAACCATGGTCACAAATTCGTCTTTTGTGTAATTCATAATCAAGCACTAACCAATAATCAGCTAGGTATCAACATATCTTATCAAACTCAACTTAGTTTTGTGTGTAGAATCAGAATACGCAATCAAAACTATATCATTCCATTTAAAATAACGTATGTTTATTTCGGTACGTCGTTATGGAACACCTGTAAGTATAAAAATATTTTCCGCTTATAGTGTGATAAATTTCCTACAACTTTTGTCTAAGGAAGAACTGCGTATTTCGGCTCCTTAATGGCATTCATGTACTTTGTCGCGTGGGACACTCTGTATATAGTATATGGTCCATTGTGGATGTTATAAATGCCAATTTTCCTGCTTCTTTGGCGCACATACCGTAAGATGGGGTTACTTGGCCACCCCGAGGCTACATGGACACGACGCATACGTGTTCAGTCCTGTGTCACGAAAGAGAGGTTATGTTATGTTTTTGTTTGTTGTGTTTTTTTTCTTGTTATCAAAGGAAGTCACTGATTAAAAATGGTGCACACGTATCAAAAATCTCCAGGGTAAAAACCCTACATGAATTACAAAGTGGAAGACTTGGAAAACGCTATAAATACAGTTTGGAAGAGGATGTCAAGGAAAAAGACCGCAGAAACTTTCAAAGTGCCTCGGACAACATTGCTACGGAACATGCTTGGAAGGAATTCAAGACCCGTTGGACATTCGACTGTTTTAAGCAAGTCTGAGAAGCTGTTGATTTCTGAAACTTTGGCTGTTGTTGCGAATTGGCGGTTCCCCTTGACAAAGGCCGACATTCGAGATGTGGCGAAAAAATAACTGGATAAACAAAAAAAACAGGTCAAGGTCTTCAAGATGGTCTTCAAGATGGTCTTCATCGATTTTTTTAAAAAGAAGTGTCTTTTACATAAAATACATTCCTTAATGGTTCAGTTACATTTTCAAGGGAACTTGACCATCTGACATGCATAATAAGAGTTTATTCCTAAAACAAAGTTTAGTGTCCAAGAAGCCCCAACAACGGGACTATTCGGACATCACTTTTTTATATATTTTTTGTTGTTTGTATAAGGTATTTTCAGTGTTTTATGATAGCTGTATAATCCTGAAGGTTAGGTTGGGTTGATAAACAAGTTTTTGTTGCCCTAACTTTATTTCTTCACTTTTAATCTTGAAAAATGCACAAAAAACGTGTCCAAGTAAAGCCCATCTTAAGGTATCTGATCAAAACTAGAAAGAGTATAACTTTCTAGTTTTTGATCAATCTCTTTCTTCTATTATCAGTCTCATTCTAGTTTTCCTGTTCTCTCCTAAGTTCCTTTCAGGCACTGAAGTTCCATTCTAGTCTCCCACCCAGTATTTTTTTTCTCTTTTCAGTCTCTGTGCAATCTCGTTCTTCCATTACCATTCTCTTTTTAGTCTTCCTCTTCTGCGTCTAGTTCTTTTCTTACATTTATAGTCGTTTCCAGTATCTCTTCTGTCTTGCTGTCTATGTTTTTTCTTTTCTTTGTTACCAGAAACCTTTTTGCAGCTCTATTAAAAAATTCAATGATTTGTTGGACAAGTTTCAATTTGATAAAATAGTCAAAGATAATTGCAAGGGTATTTGTGAAAAACTCAGACATCTTGAGACCTTATAAGTCCTTAGAATCAATTTTTGCAGAATCAGAGCATCATCGAGCTCTGAGTATTTTCAATGTTTTAGGATAGCTATATATATAATCCTGAAGGTTAGGTTGGTATGATAAACAAGTTTCTGTCGCCCTAACTTTATTTCTTTACATTTAATCTTAAAAAATGCGTAAGAAACGACCATCACTCCACCACCTCCATGTTTTACGGTAACTTTTAAGTTTTGAGGATCAAGGGCAGTACCGGGTTTTCTCCACACAAGTTGTTTGCCTTTAATGCCGAGGATGCAAAATTTACTCTCATCTGTAAAAATCTTTGATAATATTATTCTCGCCGTATCTTTGCGCTGATAGTCTTATGAAACTCCTCTTGTACATTTTCTGCTATTTTTGTTGCTGTCAGTCTTCAGAACTCTCCAGTGTCTTTGTAGTTATTAATGACTCTCTGAATGGAGAAATGTGATCTGCCTGCAGTTGCTCCTATTTCTCGAAGAGTTTTTCCCTGTTTCCATAGCTTTACAATAATCTTTTTTTCTCCAACTTCAATTCTCTACTAATGCAATTGAAATCGACTGTTTTGTTATTAAAACCGGAAAACGTACATAACCTATTAAATTATGTATTGTTTACACTAGTCACTTTGCTCTGTACGCAAATTTTTGCATAGGTTATAGGATATATTGTTAACATACAGAATAATACGATTTGAAATTTATCGCATTAAATTATGATTATTTATTTTTCAGGCATTCCAAGTTCTTTGTACGCAGACTTCTGCTGCTAATAAGTATAAAGTCTTTATATAAAAGACGTGAGTTTCAGATTATTTTATTCGTTTTCTTTTCATTGTGAGCATGGGAGAGAAAGAAACTTGGGTTCAATTTTGACCTAACCCCTCGCTTCTGAGCCTTGTCGTTGGGGTCACCGCGGGTCACGATTTCAATCGAGACACCGCTAAGACATAGCAGGGCCCAATTTACCGACGACCTCCTTCCGCGTTTCCAGGTTTACACCGTAAAAACGCATCGGTTCCGTTATCGGGCCATTAGCTGCCATTTTCGACGCTTCAAATCGATTTTAAGTTATATCAAGGCGAATTACGTACCGTAAAAGGTTAATTAATCATTTTAAAACCGAGAAATCGTAATTTCACGATATTAGTATGTATGTATCATTTAAAAACGAACACCATCTCGTTACTCTCAATTAAACTCATCGGTACTCGTTTTTAATGTTAATGGTTAATTTTCATTTAAATTAATCGAACCTTGTTAATGATTAATTTAAAGTAATTGAAGTTTTGAGAAATTCTAGCACAAATGTGCGATGTTATTTCGGTTGCCTAACACGAAATGGTACCTGAGAGCAAATATCGATTTGAAGCAGCGCGATTTTTCGTCGATTTGTTCGTTTTTCCTTGGCGAAATGGCGTCGAAATCGGCGTCCGGGCGCCCGGGCATTGTTTGCCCAAGTAAAGTGCGACATTCGTCATTTTTGTATCCGACAGCGGGAGGGGTTTCGGTCCACCCCCTGCATCCCCCAAATCCGCGGACTTGTCAGCCCCGTGCGGATGATAGAATGAATTTATTTTCGGGCGCAACAACGGCACAAAAAGAAGCATCACGACACGTCGCCCCCAGCCGGGAAATATGCACGTCGCGGCGGCGGCGGCGACGCTCTCGCTTGTTTTCCGTTTTTCAATTTTTTTTTATTTCCCTTTTTTGTTTGCTCTCCCCTCCTGTGCCATGCGTATTAGTATCGACGAGACAAACCCGTCGGTTTTGATCAAATCAAAGATAGAAGGAAGAGAGACGGCAACAGTTTTGTGTCACATTGTACATAATGCATACGTGTGGATCGCGGGGAATGTAGTTGCGAGAGGGAGAGGGGAAAGAGGGGGGAATCGGTAGGTGCGACCACTAATTAGTCATTGGAACAGCATTATCAAGTCGACTGTGACCGAGTGAACTGGGCTGATATAAAGCCTTATTTAATTGCCGAGGTCAAACCATTTGAACTCAGCTAAATTTCGAATGATTTCCGCCAATTTGTTTTAAGAAGAGTTGGTTTTAAAATGTTTATAACCGTCGAAATTCATTTTTTTTTCTCTGATCTAGAGCGATAACACGCGCGATAAATCTCCTGATAATTTACAACGGCGATCTACACAAACGTTAAATCGTAGATACGACCTTCGATAAGAGGGAATCCGCTTGGATATAACACACTCGACACCTGAATGTTGACATTAAGATTTTCCCGGAACAGTTATGTAGCGTTTTCACGATTCTTGTTGATGTAAACTATCAACAGTTTTAGTATAGTCGACAATTTATTTCATTTATATTGTGTATTTCATTAAATATTAAAAGTATACCGGGAATTTCATATAACTCGCAATATATGAATGCAGTAACCATAGTTACGAAACTACTATACACTTCCACTGCCCCACATAAAATGTAACATAGCTTAATAGTACAGGCATTGGGTAGTTTTGCAAAGGAAAATTTTGCTTGGAAAAGGTGACATGTGATTATGATAACTGTGAGTTTCCGTCTTAAGAAACTCACGGCTAAACCCGAATATTTCTAGTTTCTAGTTCTAGGTCTAGTGTTAGTTCTAGTTTTACATTAGCACTATTACTATGTAAAACTAACACTATACCTAGAACTAGAAACATTAGGGTTTAGCCACACGTCTCTAAAGACGGCTAAACCCGAATGATTCTAGTTCTAGGTATAGTGTTAGTTCTAGTTTTACACTTGCACTGTCACTAGAACTAACACTATACCTAGAACTAGAAACTTTAGGGTTTAGCCACACGACTCTAAAGACGGCTAAACCCGAATGATTCTAGTTCTAGGTATAGTGTTAGTTCTAGTTTTACACTTGCACTGTCACTAGAACTAACATTAGACCTAGAACTTGAAACATTAGGGTTTAGCCACACGACTCTAAAGACGGCTAATCCCGAATGATTCTAGTTCAAGGTATAGTGTTAGTTCTAGTTTTACACGTGCACTGTCACTAGAACTAACATTAGACCTAGAACTAGAATCATGAGGGTTTAGCCACACGTCTCTAAAGACGACTAAACCCGAATGATTGTAGTTCTAGGTATAGTGTTAGTTCTAGTTTTACACTTGCACTGTCACCAGAACTAACATTAGACCTAGAACTAGAATCATTAGGGTTTAGCCACACGTCTGTAAAGACGGCTAAACCCGAATGATTCTAGTTCTAGGTATTATTATTATTATTATTATTGCTGCCGGGCTGAGGAGAGCGGCCCCTCTCGTTACCGCGACCTATAAGATCTATTGTAACTTTAGCCCTCCAAAGGTTTAGGGCAAATGTAGGTCCTTAATGAACCTTAGTATTGTCCTGAGGTCTTGAACCTTTATGTCGGTAGGTAACAGGGGAGTTTTACCGAAGACGTTGTGCCTTAGACGGCCTCTGTTCCTCTGGCCTCCTGTTCAGCAGTTTCTGACTCGTCGTTGCATAGTCGACAAGTTTGATCCTCAGCTTGTCCATAGTTCTAGGTATAGTGTTAGTTCTAGTTTTACACTTGCTCTGTCAGTAGAACTAACATTAGACCTAGAACTAGAATCATTAGGGTTTAGCCACACGTCTCTAAAGACGGCTAAACCCGAATGATTCTACTTCTAGGTATAGTGTTAGTTCTAATTTTACACTTGCACTGTCACTAGAACTAACATTAGACCTAGAACTAGAATCATTAGGGTTTAGCCGCACGTCTCTAACGACGGCTAAAAGACGTCTAGAAGACGCACTGCTAAACACAAAACTTTCTAGTTCTAGGTCTAGTGTTAGTTCAATAAAAATATGCAACATAGTGATATTTTATGTTAACTAGCGCTACCTACCACTGTCACTAGAACTAACATTAGACCTACAACTAGAAACATTCAGACATGTTGCAGTTTATGTGGGACAAAGTAATTACCTACTTACTTTGTCCCTGGTTTCTATGGAAATAAAGGGTTTTCGGAAAACCCAAGAGTTATTGTTGAAAAGCCTCTCTATCCTCAACGTGTGACTGTTTGGTGCGGTTTATGGTCCGGCGGAGTCATTGGACCTTACTTTTTCGAAAATGAGGCTGGAGCAACAGTTACGGTGAATGGATTGCGGTATCGAGAGATGATTAATGATTTTTTATGGCCGGAATTGGATGGTATTGATGTGGACAACGTTTACTTTCAACAAGACGGTGCTACGTGCCACACAAGCAACGAAACCATTGATCTTTTACGGGAAAAGTTTCCGGACCGTGTTATCTCTCGAAGAGGTGATCACAATTGGCCACCGAGATCTTGTGATTTAACACCTTGCGACTTCTTCCTTTGGGGCCACGTGAAAGAGAAGGTGTACGCCAACAGCCCAGCGTCGATTCAAGACCTCAAAGATGGAATTCGTAAGGCTATTGAGGACCTAGGGCAGCCACTTTGCAATTTGGTTATGGAAAATTTCATGGAAAGGATATTGTCCTGTAAGCGTGGTCGTGGTGGTCATTTGCCTAATGTTATTTTCCACTATTAACGGCATACCTTCTTCTTTATAATGAAATAAACATCCGATCATTTATACTAAAAAATGGCATTTTTCTTTGAATATCAAAATAACACCTCTTATTGGAAAACCCTGTATATTTTTGTATATTGCATATACAACTTGTTTACTTAAAGTTAAAGAAGTTGACTATTTCAAATTTTAAATCCATTTTGAATAAATTAGAAAAAAAACAAAAAAAGAGAATATGCTAAATCCTGTAAAAATGAGTGATGTTTCCGAATGTCGGAAAGATTCAGTATGGCAATATGTCACTAATTGTATTGAGGAGATAAAAGGAGAAAAATCCATCACATGACCATTAAGAAAAAACCTATCCACGAATTTTTCTTGTAACCCAAGATAATTATTAACTGCCATCTGCTCCAGATGTTTGAGTTCCAATTCTAATTGTCAATACAGTTTAAACTATGCATAATTTTGCAAACGAATCTTTGTTATCATTACGCCCCAAAATATAATAACTTACACCAGTGTAATTAAATAATGTTACATAACGCCATCTATTGCTGAGTAGATGTGTTTGATACTAGTATATGACATAAAGAGTACTTGACGAATAGACTGGAGAGTAAATGTTTATCCTTGAGCACTTTGAGTCTTAAATACTTGGTAGACCTTAACCTACGTTCGGCCAAGAGTAACATGTATAATTCATGTATATTGCTAATAATTCTATGAAATAATTACTGTATTTCTAACAATATACAGGTGCCCATTATGTATAGAATATAGTATACATAAAAAAACATTTTATACAAATGTTGTTTAATATTTTATTTGCCATAATAAGACAGCATTCAATTGTTTTTATTTCAGAAAACAAATGAGCACCGAATAACACTTAAAGTTTTTTAAATGGCAATATACCCTTTTGTTAGGCTCATTTGATAGAGATTTTCTTTCTCGTTACGATGACGTAAAATTTTAGTGCCCTTATACCACAAAATTTTTGAAAAAAATGTAAAAATTGTTTATTAAGAAAATTTTACAAATAACATTAATCTACTATCAATGATGCAAAAAGTCAAGGCTCGATGGAAAAAATTGCGGTAAAGTTTATTGTAATCAGTAAACATTTCTGCGTATCACATGTTAATTTGGAAATTTTCGGGTCCGTGGTTTTTCTTTTATCGCGAGTTAAGTAAAAAAAGTACCCGATTTTTGGGAGTGCCAACAACTTTGTTTACTTTGCGAATTTTTTTCTCCAAAACTATTTGACGAAAAAATTTCAAATTTGAACTGGTGGTAAACCGATGTGTTCTTAATGTACTTATGTGCATATTGCACTTTTTCGATATTCCATATAGTTTCATGGAAAATCGCGGTTTAGTAGCATGCGATTATTTTGAAAAAGACCTGGCGGATTTCAACGTCGGATTCCGTTATCACTTTTTCAAAATTAGGGCTCCCTAATTTTTTAAGAGCGATTTAATGTAATTACAAATTAAAGAGAAACAGAAATAAGCTATGCGGGGAGAGGAGGGTTCCGTCCAATCGGGAAAGATGGTGCGTTCCAGACAGTACGTCGCGCCTTTATCTTACCTACATAAAGAAATAAGGCGCAGAGAAAACGTAAAATTTGAGCCAATTGTTGAAGCGGAAAAAGTGTTAATGCCGCCTCTGCACATTAAGAAATGATGAAATAATTTGTTACAAAACTGGATCAAACCTCAGAAGCTTTTGAACACTTAAGAAAATTTTTTCCAAAGTTATCAGAAGCAAAGGTTAAAGCTGGGGTTTTTGTTGGTCCGCAAATCACACAGATTTTCGCCGATGAAAAATTTCCAACGTTGTTGAAATGTACTCAAAAAGCAAGTTGGAGCAGTTTTAAAGCAGTTGTTTCTGGATTTTTAGGAAATAACAAAGCTGAAAATTACAAAAAACTAGTTGAAAATATGCTAAAAAATATTGAGACCATGGGCTGCAGGATGTCATTAAAAGTACATGGGCTGCATGCTCATTTAGATAAATTCAAAAACAATATGGGAGCGTATTCAGAAGAGCAAGGAGAACGTTTTCACCAGGACATTATGAGCTTCGAACAACGTTATCAAGGCGAATACAATGAAAACATGATGGGAGACTATATTTGGGGTTTATTGAGAGATAGTATCTATGAACATAAAAAAAAAGTAAAAGTGTGCACTTTTAAATTATTTTCTACTTTTTTGTAAGTCATTTATAAAATAGTAATAGATAGTAAAACTTAATAAAAATAATGAAAATGTTTATTTAAATGGTTTCATTTCACAGTACAACACATGATTTCGGGACTCAATTCTGATAATTGTTTATGAAAGTAGCCCCAAAAAGAAGAACTTCTGCATCATTCGTATGGTCATGGTACATCAAATAATAATTTAAAAATTAATTTGAAGTTAGTAAGTATCGTATAGGGGAATTTGTCACGTTTTAGGGTCTTTTGTTTGTCATAACTGGAGAACCACTAGTCCGAATAAGCTGAAACAAATTTAAAAAAATTAAGAATTACAATTCCTTTAATCTGTTCATACAACGTTTCGCTACATAAGCAACAGTTTCGCAGTTATAAATAAATGTATGAAGAAAAAAACTATTTTTTGCCTAAAAAATTTAAATTTTTTATTTTTAATTCATAAAAAATCCAAAACGGTAAAAAGGAACAGTTTCGCAGTTATAAATAAATGTATGAAGATTTTTATATGTTATCTATGCATGGAAACAAAATTTAGAACATTTTCAATTAGTGTCACTATCCATCCTCGTTGAAGTTGACGCTTGTGGTTCTGATGACCTTATTTACTTAGTAGGTTGTTCATATTCATGTTCTGAGTCTGCATCATCATCCGAGTTACACATAATATTCAAGGGCATATTTTGTTCAGTGTGTCCACAAATTTCAGTGTCATCTTCATCTTCGGTGCGTTCATCTTCAAACTGCACAATTTTAGAACTCCACCAACAAACCTCCGCAAGCAATGCATCCATGACGTTAAAATTACATTTCCTGCATTTCCACCTTGATACCTTTTTGGCACAATTACCTCAGGAATTGGACGAACAAGGAGAGAGGTTCCACCAGGTGACCATGCCAATGGAAAAGCGATTCAAAGGCAAAAAATTGGATGCATTGCTTGCGGAGGTTTGTTGGTGGAGTTCTAAAATTGTGCAGTTTGAAGATGAACGCACCGAAGATGAAGATGACACTGAAATTTGTGGACACACTGAACAAAACATGCCCTTGAATATTATGTGTAACTCGGATGATGATGCAGACTCAGAACATGAATATGAACAACCTACTAAGAAAATAAGGTCATCAGAACCACAAGCGTCAACTTCAACGAGGATGGATAGTGACACTAATTGAAAATGTTCTAAATTTTGTTTCCATGCATAGATAACCTATAAAAATCTTCATACATTTCATAATCATTTGGATTTTTTATGAATTAAAAATAAAAAATTTAAATTTTTTAGGCAAAAAATAGTTTTTTTCTTCATACATTTATTTATAACTGCGAAACTCTTGCTTATGTAGCGAAACGTTGTATGAACAGATTAAAGGAATTGTAATTCTTAATTTTTTTAAATTTGTTTCAGCTTATTCGGACTAGTGGTTCTCCAGTTATGACAAACAAAAGAGCCTAAAACGTGACAAATTCCCCTATACGATACTTACTAACTTCAAATTAATTTTTAAATTATTATTTGATGTACCATGACCACACGAATGATGCAGAAGTTCTTCTTTTTGGGGCTACTTTCATAAACAATTATCAGAATTGAGTCCCGAATCAATCACCTGAAAAATGTTGTACTGTGTTTTTAATTAAAAATTAGAACCACAGATTTTGAAAAATATCGTTCAAGCGGTTTCCTAAATAAAAAAGCAAACTTTTTCATGCCATATATTTTTTTTTCGTCTAACTACGAGCTAAAGAATTGAAATTTAATGCTTTAAAGTCAAAGTCAAATTTTGTGTTGACCCGTGTAATTTATGTACGACTAAACCCGAATGATTCTAGTTCTAGGTCTAGTGTTAGTTCTAGTTTTACACTTGCACTGTGTTACTATGTAGAATTGACACTATACCTAGAACTAGAATCATTTGGGTATAGCCACACGTCTCTAAAAACGGCTAAACCCGAATGTTTCTAGTTCTAGGTCTAGTGTTAGTTCTAGTTTTACACTTGCACTGTGTTACTATGTAGAATTGACACTATACCTAGAACGAAAATCATTTGAGTTTAGCCGCACGTCTCTAAAGACGGCTAAACCCGAATGATTCTAGTTCTAGTGTTAGTTCTAGTTTTACAGTTGCACTGTGTTACTATGTAGAATCGACACTATACCTAGAACTAGAATCATTTGGGTATAGCCACAAGTCTCTAAAGACGGCTAAACCCGAATGTTTCTAGTTCTAGGTCTTGTGTTAGTTCACTAGTTCACTTTCACTGTGTTACTATGTAGAATTGACACTATACCTAGAACGAGAATCATTTGGGTTTAGCCGCACGTCTTTAAAGACGGCTAAACCCGAATGATTCTAGTTCTCGGTCTAGTGGTCGTTCTAGTTTTACACTTGCACTGTGTTACTATGTAGAACTGACACTATATCTAGAACTGGAATCATTTGGGTATAGCCGCACGTCTCTAAAGACGGCTAAACCCGAAAGTTTCTAGTTCTAGGTCTAGTGTTAGTTCTAGTTTTATACTTGCACTGTTACTATGTAGAACTGACACTATACCTAGAACGAGAATCATTTGGGTTTAGCCGCACGTCTCTAAAGACGGCTAAACCCGAATGATTCTAGTTCTAGGTCTAGTGTTAGTTCTAGTTTTACAGTTGCACTGTGTTACTATGTTGAATTGACATTAGACCTAGAACTAGAAACATTGGGGTTTAGCCGTCTTTAGAGACGTGTGGCTATACCTTACTTACACTTGCACTGTGTTACTATGTAGAATTGACACTATACCTAGAACGAGAATCATTTGAGTTTAGCCGCACGTCTCTAAAGACAGCTAAACCCGAATGATTCTAGTTCTAGGTCTAGTGTTAGTTCTAGTTTTACAGTTGCACTGTGTTACTATGTAGAATCGACACTATACCTAGAACTAGAATCATTTGGGTATAGCCACACGTCTCTAAAGACGGCTAAACCCGAATGTTTCTAGTTCTAGGTCTTGTGTTAGTTCTAGTTTTACACTTTCACTGTGTTACTATGTAGAATTGACACTATACCTAGAACGAGAATCATTTGGGTTTAGCCGCACGTCTCTAAAGACGGCTAAACCCGAATGATTCTAGTTCTAGGTCTAGTGTTAGTTCTAGTTTTACACTTGCACTGTGTTACTATGTAGAACTGACACTATATCTAGAACAAGAATCATTTGGGTTTATCCGCACGTCTCTAAAGACGGCTAAAACCGAATGATTCTATAGTCTGTTTTTAAACTAGGAGGAGTGAATCCGAAAGTCAGATTTACACTAGGAAATATCACCAGACAATATCACTAGATATTTTAACGGTAAATTTAAGTTATCAATGCCAATACAATGAAAACATGATGGGAAACTATACTTGGGGTTTATTGAGAGATAGTATCTATGAGCATAAAAGAAAAAGTAAAAGTGTGCACTTTTAAATTATTTTCTACTTTTTTATAAGTCATTTTGATAGTAAAACCTAATAAAAATGATGAAAATGTTTATTTAAATGGTTTCTTTTTTGATTAAAAATTAGAACCACAGATTTTGAAAAATATCGTTCAAGTGGTTTCCTAAATAAAAAAGCAAACTTTTTCATGCTCTATATTTTTTTTTCGTCTAACTGCGAGCGAAAGAATTGAAATTTAATGTTTTTAAGTCAAAGTCAAATTTTATGTTGACCCGTGTAATTTATGTAATTAATATGCGCAATGAAGATTTCTTGATCTACGATTAAACGTACCCTTATTATACAGGGCACGTGTATTTAATTTCGCATAAAATATAATGACACTTAATTACAAAGGAATGTTGTTGGGTAATTATTTACAACAAATATTTAAGTATCATTATCTAAACAAGCATTATTTCATAATCCTTTAATAAGTAGTAGGAATCGGCGGGGACATTGCACTCGACACCTGACTGTTAACATCAATTTTTTCCCGGAATCGTTGTGTTTTCAGGTTACGTGCTGATGTAAACCGTAAATTGTCGAAACTGTTTAGATATCAACTCAAAATGCAAATAAGCAAAACGTAGCAGCTGGTTCTTCGAAAAAATAAATAAAGTAATCCGGCTTCCGTTTTATTTTCTTTATTTGATCGGTGTTACAAAAAAAATCATTTCATTTTTACTTTTCTTTCTTGCACTGTAGTCTCGCATATTCTATTATAATCTTCCCCTATATATTTCTTTTATTTTTATGTATGTTGATACTTTTGCGGTTCTTACCCTCCCTTCATTTCATATTATTTCCAAACAAACATTTTAACCCAAACGTCGCCGGCCAATGCTATATTAGGTCCCCACTGAGTAAATGCTTTATCTTGCAACAGTAAAGCGACCAACAGACCATATATTTTTCGACGCGGGTGGTCAACTTCTTTTCTAACACGCGCACGTCCATTTTCCTCTTCTCAAAAACGTCTTTTCGCACGCCATTTCAACCGGAAAATTCCAATATTCGTTGCCAGACTATCTTTATACTAATTATGTTTAAATATAGGTCATGGTGCATGTAGTAAGATTTAGGTTTGAGGTTGAAATTTTGGTTGTCTGAATTTTTTAATTTATTTATAAACTGTTGATATGAAATGAAGATCGTATTACTTTTTGATTGAACCTTGTAATTTCGTAAAGGTTTTAGTAACGTGGGTGTATATAGAACGCCGAAGCGGCCTTCGGCAATCTCCGCCCTCGCCGCCCCCACTCTACGGTCGGGTTCTTTGTAAATTCACCGCTTCACCACCAAATCAATCGCTTTAATACTTGTACGACGGTCTCGGCACCTTTGTTCGGACCTCTCTCTCGAGACGGCGCCTTCAATTTCCATCTCGTTCTAGTTTCTTTCTTTCTTTCTCATTCAAAGCCCCAGGAGGCGTCGTCATCGGCCGACACGATGCAGTCGATGGTTTTACGTTCTGTTTTAATCGCCGTAATTGTCCGAGATTAACCCGAACCCATAGGGCACGTTCATAAACTCGTTAGAGAAGAAGAGGATTTTTAATGGGGATATTTAAAACGACTATTTTTAGTTCTATTAGAAAACGATGGAAATGTTGAAATGATGTTGTGAGTTATCGTTAAAGAAGGATCAAAATGAAAACGGTTCTTCACATAGTAGAACAATGGTAATTGCTCGGTACGAAAAGCGCGTAATGACGCGGTAATTGCGACTAACTGTTAATTTCACTCGGACGCCAATTAAAAAGGTTGGTTTCCGCGATTTCCTCTATTCCCATGGGGAAATACAACAACGAAAGAGGCCGAACGGACGGACGCTGACGGTGGCGGTACCTGAAATATCCCATTGTTACTTTTGTTGTTACCGCGCATTTTTCGTAACCGCGAAATTGTTAACAATCGTATTTTTGTCTCTGCGTAACCAATTCGATGTTTTAAAAGTTCGTTATACCACGTTCCTAAAAATAAACAACGTTAAACGAAAAATACTAAAAATGAAAGAAATTGAAAAAGAGTAACGAAAAAAATGTGTTCAGTACTAATTTGATATAACGCGTAATATCAGTAATAATGGAAAGTAGAAACAATTTAGCACTGCATAATAACTAAAACTAGAACTAATACTAGAACTAACACTAAACCTAGCACTAGAAACATTCGAGTTTAGCCATCTTGAGAGACGTACGGCTCGTAGTGTTAGTTCTACTCTAACAATAAGTTCAATAAAAATATGTAACAATTTAGCGCTGAACAACAATTAAAACTAGAACTAACACTAGTTCTAGAGCTAGTTAGTCTGAGGACGCACGGCTAAACCCAAAACTTTCTAGTTCTAGGTCTAGTGTTAGTTCTAGTTTTACACTTGCACTGTGTTGCTATGTAGCACAGACACTATACCTAAAACGAGAATCATTTGGGTTTAGCCGCACGTCTCTAAAGACGGCTAAACCCGAATGATTCTAGTTCTAGGTATAGTTTTACTTCTACTTTTACACTTGCAGTGTCACTAGAACTAACATTAGACCTAGAATCATTTGGGTTTAGCCGCACGTCTCTAAAGACGGCTAAACCCGAATGTTTCTAGTTCTAGGTCTAGTGTTAGTTCTAGTTTTATACTTGCACTGTTGCTATGTAGAACTGACACTATACCTAGAACGAGAATGATTCGGGTTTAGCCGCACGTCTCTAAAGACGGCTAAACCCGAATGATTCTAGTTCTAGGTATAGTGTTAGTTCTAGTTTACACTTGCACTGTCACTAGAACTAACGTTAGATCTAGAACTAGACACATTTGGGTTTAGCCGTACGTCTCTTAAGACGGCTAAACCCGAATGTTTCTAGTTCTAGGTCTAGTGTTAGTTCTAGTTTTACACTTGCACTGTGTTACTATGTAGAATTGACACTATACCTAGAACTAGAATCATTTGGGTTTAGCCGCACGTTTCTAAAGATGGCTAAACCCGAATGTTTCTAGTTCTAGGTCTAGTGTTAGTTCTAGTTTTATACTTGCACTGTTACTATGTAGAACTGACACTATACCTAGAACGAGAATCATTTGGGTTTAGCCGCACGGCCGAATGATTCTAGTTCTAGGTATAGTGTTACTTCTAGTTTTACACTTGCAGTGTCACTAGAACTAACATTAGACCTAGAACTAGACACATTTGAGTTTAGCCGTACGTCTCATAAGACGGCTAAGGCCGAATGATTCTAGTTCTTGGTCTAGTATTAGTTCTAGTTTTATACTAGCACTGTTACTATGTAGAACTTCGGGTTTAGCCGCACGTCTCTAAAGACGGCTAAACCCGAATGTTTCTAGTAGTTGTAGGTATGGTGTTAGTTCTACATAGTAACAGTGCTAGTATAAAACTAGAACTAACACTAGAACTAGAAACATTCGGTTTAGCCGTCTTTAGAAACGTGCGGCTAAACCCAAATGATTCTAGTTGTAGGTATAGTGTCAGTTCTACATGGTAACAGTGCTAGTATAAAACTAGAACTAACACTAGACCGAATCATTCGGGTTTAGCCGTCTTTAGAGACGTGCGGCTAAAGCCAAATGTGTCTAATTCTAGGTCTAATGTTAATTCTAGTAACAGTGCAAGTGTAAAACCAGAACTAATACGATACCCAGAACTATAGCCTGTTTTAAAACTAAGAGGAGCATTTTAAATTTCTCACCAAATTGTCCTTGAAAGTGATTGGTTGAATGCGAGGAAGGTTCACACGCTGGCAATTTTGAATTTGACAGTTAGATTATTGATCATTCGACAGTTTCGTGTCATTATTGTCAATTTACTTTTGTAAAATTATATTTTAAAATAAATACACTCATAACTTCAATGTTAATTTGTATGTTTAGTGTTGACGATAACAAACGAAAATAAATACACTAACAAGTAATAAAATAAATAATAATTATTAATTTAAATTTACCGCTAAAATATCTAGTGATATTTCCTAGAGTAAATCTGACTTTCGGATTCACTCCTCCTAGATAAAAACAGACTATAGAATCATTCGGGTTTAGCCATCTTTAGAGACGTGCGGCTAAACCCAAATGATTCTCGTTCTAGGTATAGTGTTACTTCTAGTTTTACACTTGCAGTGTCACTAGAACTAACATTAGACCTAGAACTAGACACATTTGGGTTTAGCCGTACGTCTCTTAAGACGGCTAAACCTGAAACTTTCTAGGTCTAGTGTTAGTTCTAGTTTCACACTTGCACTGTGTTACTATGTAGAACTGACACTATACCTAGAACTAGAATCATTTGGATATAGCCGCATGTCTCTAAAGACGGCTAAGGCCGAATGATTCTAGTTCTTGGTCTAGTATTAGTTCTACTTTTAGTTCAACAAAAATATACAACAATCTAGCGCTGCATAACAATTAAAACTAAAGTCCCTAGATTTACAAAGTACCGCGGTTTGACTATTCGCGGTTTCTATTGGTAACATTACGCCAAATTAGCTTTCTTTTTTTCTCGTGTTACTCTGAAGAGTCGAAAGTCCTTCTTACTGCCATTTTTGCAACTCCAAAGGCAATATTTTTGTAAATAAGTGGTGAGATGCAGTGACAAGCTGCCAAACCGCCATTTTGGCTCGAAAACAGGCTTCATGAATCGCGGTACTTTGTAAATTTAGGGACTTTAATTAAAACTAGAACTAACACTGCTACTATGTAGAACTAACACTATACCTAGAACTACAACTATTTGGGTTTAGCTTTAATTTTCATCTATTAGTCATTATTTGTCATGAGGAATAAATCTCCAAGTTTATGCATATACGGTGTGTCCCAGGATGGATGTTACAAGAGGTATAATGACATCAAAATTTTTGAATTTATTTTAAGGCTGAGGAATTCGAACTTTTCTTAATGTTATTTTGCCGTATCATGAACAAAAAGCTTACTTTACTTGAACTAAAAATAGTTTTCGCTTCACTATCAACACCGAGTTGATTTTCAAAATATGAAAATATTCTTAAAATTCTCTTCACACCAAGCATTGCTTAATTCCTCGCCCTTAAAATAAAATTCAAAAATGTTTAAATCATTATACCTCTTGCAACATCCATCCTGGGACACACTGTAGGTTGAGAATTACCTATATGTATTAATTACAACTATGTATACACAATAAATTATAATTATTATTAATTATTTATGTTATATACATGAATGTTATGTATAAAAACTTTTAAAGGCGAAAAGACCAGGGCCTAATGAGCCTACGGTCGGGTCGGTAGCCAACACAGGATTATTTCTCTCTCTCTCTCTCAAATACACATTTTTCTCGATAGTTACTTTATAGTTGAACCATTATGAGTCTTAATGATTGCTAATTGTTTACCTAAGACCTTAAGAATTACTCATTTCTCAGTTATCTACCAATTAACATAGACCAAAGTACTAATTTGTCGCAAACCTGCTGACTTTCTTATTGTTTTTATATAAACAAAATCTTTTTGCCGATATGTACTTTAATTTCCATGTTTATTTTCATCATCCACAATAAAATTGATTGCTTTAAACTTATTCATGCATTAAAACTAGGAAATGCTGTACCCATATTAGTATATTATTCTCGCACGCTTTAACGACTCTTCAGTACCAACAAATTCAAATTGAATTTGCTAAACTTATTAAAACATTATTTTAAGGCAACATAAATTGTTTCTTAATTAACTCTTAAAGTTAAACCATAAAAATCCCCATAAAAGCCGGTTTAACCCAGAAAAATTAATGGCATTACCTCAAATTGAGGTTAGATTTCTGTTAAAATGAAAATCCATTCGGAATATTTGAATAAATTTCACCAAAGTTGTATAAATTAAAATGGGATTAATCCCACGAAGTGAAGTTTATTTATTTAAGATAACTATCAACACAATAATTATTAATCTAACTTCATGTTATTGAACATTTTTTTATTCTTTAAGTATATGTCTTACCCTTGTGACAAATAACTTAAATTATTCGAGTACGTTAATAAATCACACGAGTTTATCATTCGGTCAATTAAGTCGTAAAAAACCCGGTGATAATTATAAAATAAAATTCCACTGGGTATTATAGAATGTAAAAACGTAATATTTTGAATTATTGCACTAGAATCATTAGATAATAATAAAATGTAAATTTAATCAATTTGAATCACGCCTGTTTTTGTAACATTAAATAATCTTGGGAATGGCAATAATTTTTCTAATTCGAGACTGTTACACGGCAAAAATTCGTTATAAAACGCGCGTATTAAACCAATCAAAATCGGTAGTTTTCAATTCCGCAAACCGACTCGGATCATTAAATCGAACCATTTCGATTCTTTCGATATATTTTTTTTATTAGCGTCCAGCTAACATTTTACGGCATGAAACATTAAATTTCATTATGTAAAGTCGTGCGTACGGTACTGGAAAATGAAGTAATTGTTTTACGTGTTCAGTAAAACTTCTACATAACGGACTTCGGATATAACAAACAACATATTTTTAAGTTATACTATTAATATTATCTATTATAGCTTATAAATAGAATCCAAATCGGGTTCTGCCCCAATTTGCTCTATTCCATGTTCATAGATAATCTAGCTCAAGATTCCACGAGTTGTTTATATCATGTATAAATCAAGGACAGTAGAACCAAATCATTTGGGTTTAGCCGCACGTCTCTAAAGACGGCTAAACCCGAATAATTCTAGTTCTAGGTCTAGTCTTGGTTCTACTGTCCTTGATTTATACATGATATATACAACTTGCTTGTGCAGCGCTAGATTGTTGTATATTTTTATTGAACTAAAAGTAGAACTAATACTAGACCAAGAACTAGAATCATTTGGCTTTAGCCGTCTTATGAGACGTAGGGCTAAACCCAAATGTTTCTAGTTCTAGGTCTAAATGTTATTTCTAGTGACAGTGCAAGTATAAAACTAGAACTAACACTATACCTAGAACTAGAATCATTTGGGTTTAGCCGCACGTCTCTAAAGACGGCTAAACCCGGATGATTCTAGTTTTAGGTATAGTGTTAGTTCTAGTTTTTTGCCGTCTTTAAAGACGAGCGGCTAAACCCAATTGATTCTAGTTCTAGGTATAGTGTTAGTTCTACATAGTAACAGTGCTAGTGTAAAACTAGAACACTTGCTCTGCAAGTATCCTAGTACTTAGGCCAGGCTGCTCTTCAATAACATTCAAAATCTCCTCCTCGACATTAACAATTTGTAAAGATTTAACTGCTCCTCCATTTTGCCCAAGCCTCGGATGAATATTGCCATTTTCCCTACCACGTTGCACCACCATCTCTCTGGAAATCTTTCTGCACAGAGACGAGCCGCAAGCACAGAATTTTGGCGTAATTCCCCGTGTGCCAGTACCATGTCCATAAGTTTTTCGTTAGAGAAATTATGCACCATAACTTTTATAAGCTTTAAATGTTATTACTTATTACACAATTTAAATGTCACAATGACACAAGCGTAGTTACAAGTAATTTCTATGTATTCTTAATTCGAAAGGTAATTTCAAGTATATCTAGAAAACTAACAAACTTTTGTTACACTTTTTTTCACTAATTAGTCGTTATTTAAGTTGATTGACTTTTATTGGAATAACATACTTCCACAAGTCACAGAAAAATAAAAAAAAATCTCTTACAAATGAAACTCAAATATTCAATAATCTATGTGGAATCAAATCAAACTCTGTTGGCATGGATGGCAAAAGTGTTAAAATACTTTCATTGTGTTGTCCTTCTTGTGCCATATAGTTAACTATTCCATTGAATGTTCTGTGTGCCCTGATATTTTTAAGATCGCGGTGACTCCAATTCCAAAAACCCCAATCCTCATGAATTGGGGACTTGAGACCAATTAGTATATTGCCTATATTATCCAAGCTTTGTGAGAGGGACAAGACGGTGCCATCTTGATGACTATAATGTGTTGCCAGTCTGGTTTTCGTCCGGGATTTAGTAGCGCTACTGCGCTTCTTGGTGTGACAGATGAAATCTTCAAACCAATTGACAATAAACGGGTTACTATCTTAACACTTTTGGATTTTTCTAAGGCTTGTGATAGAATACATCATGATACTCTAGTGGCTGCGCTTCATTATATAGGTTTATCTTCAGGTTCGATTCATTTAGTACAAAGTTATTTGTCTGGACGATAGTAGTTTGTTAAACTTAATGGTGGTACATCCAATACTGCAGATGTTATAGCGGGTGTCCCACAGGGCTCTATTTTGGGTCCTCTGTTATATCTGATATCTACAATTGGGTTCACTAATGTTTTGGATCACTGTATGCCATACTTTAATGCTGATGATACTCAACTGCTCTACTCTTTTAAACTATGCGATATGGAAGACGCTGAAAGCAAAATTAATCATGACTTAGTTAAGGTCAAAGAACTTGCTCTCAAGCTTTGTCTATGGATTAATGCTAGTAAGTCATTGGTTATGGTTTTTGGGGATAGAGCTTCGACTGAGTTTGTAAAAACTAACTTGCAATTAGTGATGGGTGGAAGTCGTTTTAGCTTTGGGGAAAATGTAAAAATTTTGTGTATCTGTTTCGATAAACGACTTCGCTTTGTTCGGTGCTTTCTACGGAGAGCTTACTGTTAAGGTTGCTTTACAACAACCTTAGAACGCATCTATGTGATGCCTTGGTGTTGTCCATCTTCAATTACGGTGACGTAATATATCACTCCTGCCTTGACAGCGTTCACACTGCTAAAATTCAAAAGTTATAACTCTTATCTGCGATTTATATATGGTACCCGTAGAAGGGAGCGCATATCACATACGCTGGCATGGGCTGGTTGGCTGAGCATGGCGCGCCGAAGGACTCTTCAGTGCTTGTGTCTCTACCACAAAATTATCTTATACAAAAATTCGCCTAACCTTTATGATAAAATTAGATTTTGCAAAATATCATACGCTATCGATACCTTACCACCGCTTAGACATTTTCAAGCGCAGCTTTACGTATTGTATGCCTAATTTATACAATTGGCTACCTGATTCCTTCAGGAGTCTTTCTCTGATTTCCTTTAAGGCAAGGGTTAGGACTTATTTAAGTGAGCGGTAAGTTGACTGAGCACTCTTCTTCCTTGTTTATTTTGAAATGGTTTTATAGCCGGGGGGAGGATTGGGGGCTGGCAGAGATTGAGATATATATATATATATATATATGTGTATGCTTGTTATATGTAAGTATACTTCTTATTGTGTATTTTAAGTTTGTTAATTTTAAACTGCCTTGTTAAAATTTATTGTTATTTTTTCTAATTGTACATGTATCTTATCCGATTAATAAACATTATTACTATTATTATTTGTCATGAGGAATAAATCCCCAAGTTTATACGTATAGGTTGAGAATCACCCTTTATAACTTCACTCATCTTCTTTCATTTCCATCATAAGTGCATCGTAAATTGTCCAGTGTTTACTGTCGGTATCTCTTTCTGTTCTTTTTAAACACATTTTGTCTAACATCAGCCTGTTGTACTTATTAGTAATAAATTTCTTATTCAATTCTTCGTGTCTTTGTCGTATTGGTTTTATATTTATTCTAGCGTAGAGGTGATCATTGCTTATATTGTGCAGGGAATTTTTAGGATGTCGGATTTTGCTTATTATTCTTATACATCTCCTTTCTGTTATTTCAATAATATCCTTGATCTTATCTAATACCGGTCTGCACATGGTTTTATAGATCTTCATTGCAGTGTTGGTGTGGTTCCCTTCATTTTTGTTGTTACTTACTTCCTTTCTATTAATGTTTGTTAGTGTTTGCATAATTTTAAGCCACAGTGTATTTGATTTACTTAACTCCCTCTATCTTTTGGGGTTTATATAACAACATAACCAAAGATTTATCAAAACTAAGAAAACAAAACTTATAAGGGTATCTACTAAAGTTGAGGTTCTACTCATCACTAGATGGCGCGAGTTTATAAATCAGCTTGCAAAGACTGTTAACAATGCAGTGCTGTATGACTGTGCATATTTCTTAAGTCTAAAGTACTCTTCATCTCCTATTCTTTCTATCATTTTCCATTCAACGAAAATTATGGTTTCAACAAATTTAAAAATTTATTGGACTGCTTCAAGATATTCAAAATATATCTACAAAAAACTTAGAAACAATGTTACAATAATCAAAAAGTATTGGAGCAACGTTTAATATGTATATTTACTATTAACTAAAGCGATAAAACATATCGATTTAGTTACAATAGAATAGTTACAATTCAAATGAGCCACATAGTTTCGCGCCATTCATAAATTAGATAACAAAGGTTAAATAAAAAGCCTTTTTCATAAACATTCGCATAAAATTAACAAAATGAATCGAATTTGAAGGACTTTTTAAGTACTTTAAGAAAATTTAAACAATTTAATCAAGACTTAACTGAAAATTAAGTTTTAGAATGTCATCAGATTTAAGAATAAAGTCCTTAAACATCTATTTATAATATCCATAACGGAGATGGAATAATAAAAGATTGATTACACCTTTTAGATTGGTGGAAACATAACCTAAGTTAATAACGCTTGGTCCAATTAAAAGGCGAATTGAAATTGCACAACAATCGAGTCGCGGACGCCACTGTAGCCGTTAAGGGGGGCGCCTAAGGCTGCGGCGGTGGTGGCGGCATCTCTTAAAAGCGCAAGTTATAAATAAAACCAACGCTTCGTTCACCGTTAACAACTATAAAACCGTTTACAGCGTCGACTAGGTAGTGAAAAAGAAAAGAAAGGATTTCATACATAAAAAAAATCATCCGCAAAACCGAATGCGACCAACTTCGCTTCGATCGGCCGATTCGGTGGATCGCACGTGTCGTTGCGATCGTTCCCGATTCTCCCCGATTTCCTAAACCTTACGAAGTAAAAAAGAAGGCATTTCTAAACAACAATAATACCTTTATGAAAAAAATTGATACAACTAAAATCATATAAATAAATTTTTGGTTAAACTTACGGCTGTTGATGGGTGTCTCGTAGGGGTGGGATACATCGTTGCCACACTTCTCTAAAACGGAACAATACACTGTCACGGGGGCCACCACCACCACCACCTGGGGGCCACCTTTACATCCAAATAGAGAACAACACTCCGCGTTTTTCTTATCCTACCACCACATCCTACGATACTTTATGAAAGAATGAAAGTATACAAACGTTACTCGAGTTATACAACGGTGACGACGACCACCAAGACGATCAAGAAACTGTTTGAAAGCGACGGCTGCGGCGTCGGACGCGCTCCGAACGGCGGCAACTCATCTGCCGGGACGCCGGTGTTGACCGTGTGGCGGGAGATCCCGTACCCACGTGGTTGTTTGCCCGTAACGTCACTAAAAACCAGGCCAATAACGTGTCTCCGACCACTGTAAACCCTCCCAAACTACTGATGACACTCGCTTGTTGGGTCAACGTGGACTTAACCGTTAATAATAACTACTCACATCTTTTGACACACGTCAAAACTGACACTTTAAAACAGCCATCTTGAATCTTTAGAAAACTGTTTTACCGACTTTGGTGTTAGTTTTATACTTGAAATATAGATTTATTTATTATTACAAATAAGAAATTCATAAATGAATTGGTTTATAATTAAAAATCGATATTAAATCATTAATTAATTACCATTAAACAAAAACAAAATCGTTGATTTTAGGAGTGATTAATTATGTTGGATATTTGAAAACTGTTTTATCGGCACTACAATTTTTATTAAAAATAAGGTTATATTTAAATGATTTAATTACAAAAATTGTATTAGAATTCAAAATGAATAAAGAATAGTACAAATATTAATTTAAATAAAATAAATATTGTAGGAAACATTTTTACCGACTAAATCATAATAATCCTAATTAATTTTTAATTTCAATCGTTTATTTTAATAATAATAAAATTAAATAATAATTTAAAAAGAATCAAGTGTTTAAATAAACCAACTCAATCTATTTACGAGAAAATTAAGTTAATGACAATGATAATTATAGTGTTCTACATTACCAACATAAAGAGACTATAAAATCATCGAACAGCTGTAGAAATACTGAGTAGACGTCAAAAAGGGGGTTCAAGCGGTGTGTGCGTGTGCTATTTCGGTGGCAGTCGGTTGTGTTTAAAAAAGAAAATAGGTAGGCTCGCGCGTTCGAAGCGGCTATGGTGAAGCTAAAAGCGCTGCTATAACGCGAGTTTTCTCTCAAAATAAAATAGAAAATAAAAGTGCGAATAATCGAGTAGTGTTGTGGGGCCCTTTGAAATAAAATAAGAAGAAGATGGATTACAAGAGTATCGTTTATAACGCCGCTCGAGATGGGAACCTCAACAGATTAAAGGTGAGTTCGTTTAGACCCCGCTACAAAACGGCCGCTGCCGCGGTTCTCTATAAATAAACCGATAAACAAGTCCGGCGCTCCGTTGAAATTTTTAGGTTGGCAACCAAAACGGGGGAGACGTGTGTGTGTATGCGTGTATGAGAGGATTTTTTGGAATTTTTTTCTGTTTAAAAAATGAAATTTTTTAAAAATCCGTTTATTTTAAGATTGATTTATGTATTTAAAAAAAATGTGAGGTTAGGCTTTGTTGTCATTTCTTTATATTGAACTGTCAAAGTTGTATTGATGTGTTTTAAAATAATGAGATTTCTTTCGAGTTTTACGCGTTTCGTGGATATTTTCCCGATTTAAAAATATCTATCGTTAAGATAAAATCGTACGTACTTGTACCGATTTATTTTTAAAATTCTTTGAAAAAATACTTAAATCTGATGACCTTACAAACTCTAAAAACGTCACAACGGTTTAGAAAATGATTAGGTCAGCGTGTCGAGTTTATTATCTTTTTTCCCATTTTATTTTTTTTTATTGTTTTATCGTTTTTAATCCCGACCTTATCTCTTTTATCACATTGCAATATAAAAAGTTATTAACACTAACAACAATGGAAATTTTTTTTAGGCGAAACGTTTTAATAACGGTTTATTTATAAAATCGATTTATTTTTTTATTTCAAAATAAAGGCGAGTAGAAAATGTAAACAAAGAAATGAAAGAAAAGTTAATTTTTAATATCTTAACCTAAAATAAAAACGTCAAAAATTGAAATGACATAATTAAAAATGGAAGTTTTTAGGGGTTACCAACCTACGCAAATTCGATTTATCAGAAACATTACTAAACGTTTCCAGCTCTAGTGACAGTGCTAAGTAACACTAGTTAGCGCTATATATCACTATATCGCATATTTTTAGTAAACCAAACTAGAACTAACACTAGACCTAGAACTAGAAACATTCGGGTTTAGCCGTCTTATGAGATGCATGGCCCGAATGTATCTATTGCAGGCAACAAACATATCTATAATTTATTGACTTTCTTTTGCCACCTTTGAATTTTACAAGCAAATATGTCCCTGTTTGGATGCTTACATCATTCGGTTTCTCCATTTTAATAAAGTCTTCCTTTAGTTCTTCAATTTCACTATCTGCAGACTCTACCATTATTTCTTTTTCTTCTGATTCTACAGGGTGTTTCGGTGACTCGGGGAACAAATTTAACCACATATACTAGAGTGAAAATGATGACGATTCATGTAAAAAAAATTAGTAAAAGTCCTCAAATTTCGAAGATACAGGCCATCAAAGTTATGAAATTTTAACACATTTTTCTAAATATCTTAAACACTATTTATGGTAATGTGCTGAAATTTGGTACAGTCATAAATATTATGTATGTAACATTTCCAAGTGTAGATCAGGTAAATCCCTTTTTAATTTGTTTTAGTTGATTTAATAAAAGATAATACAAAACAATAAATTTAATTTTAACGACAACGCTAACAGGAAAAATAAAACAAATACATAAAATAACAAGACAAGTAATAAAAAATACTATAGGAAATGTTCAAAAAGACCACATGTCCCTTCTGGTATTTAACGGAACGTCACTAAGAACTCGTCCAATCCTTCCAAATGTTGAGTATGTAGGCCATCAAGTCTTGACGGCAAGAAAACGGGACCAACAATGACTTCCCCCACAATCCCAGCCCAAACATTGAGAGAAAATCTCCATTGAGATTTCCAAGTTTTGAAAAATTTTGGATTTTCTTCAGCCCAACTATGTAAATTCCTTAAATTAATTATTCCATCTTTGGAAAAAGTAAATTCATCGGTGAAAAGTATTTTTTCTAAAAACTGATCATCAATTTGTATTTTCTGTTGCATTTTCTGGCAATATTCCAATCTAATTGGATAATCGGCAAGCTGTACTTCCTGAACCTTACAGCAGTGAAATGGGTAAAGCTGCTGCTCTGGAAGAATACGCCACACAGTCGTTTTTGACGTCCCAAATCGCCTAGCCATGTCCAAAGTACTATTTTCTTCTGCATGTTCTAAAATTAACTCTTCCAATTGAGGAGTTCGAACAGATCTAGGGCTGCCGTTGTTCAGAAAGATATGTTTTAGTGATCCATTTTCTCTTAATCGGGCTTCAATTCGAGAAAACATTTTTCTGTTGGGGGTTCTACGATTCGGGAATTTTTGCCGATAACGGTTAGCGACTGCTACGGAATTTGCAAGACATTCACCCAATGTTAAAAGCATATCGGTTTGTTCTCCAAACGTGTAATTTTCCATTTCGAACACTACAAGGTTTTTAGTATTTGTTTAAACGACTAAGCGTGTTTACAACTGTCAATGAATTCGTTTGTTAATTGTCATGGCAGATTTAGACTTTTTTTTTAGTGTTATTGAAATGAGAGCCTACCATTTTTGCATTTAACACGAAAACGGTGATTTTTATCAATATTTTCTAAGAGTGATAAAAGCTTCTAAAATAAATTTTCTATTAGAAACTGCAAAAATAAATGTAGGGTTACGATCGAACAAAAAAGTTCAACAAATTTTAGGGACTCCCTGTATAGCATGGTTGCCGCCGCCCGATCAAAGTCAAAATTGGTTCAATGATTTTGCTTGATATTTGTTTACCCTGTACCAAATTTCAACGCTCTACCATAAATGGTATTGAAAATATTTAGAAAAATGTGTTAAAATTTTTGAACTTTGATGGCCCATATCTTGGCCATTTGAAGACTTTTATAATAAATTTTTATCACCAATCGTCATCATTTTTGCTCTAGTATATGAGGTTAATTTTATTCCCCGAGTCACCGGAACACCCTGTATATCACTTTCATCATCTTGGTAATTTTCTATTATTTTCTTAGCCTTAGATTTCTTATTGCTTATTGCCTTAGTGCATCAACATTTTTTTTTTTCGTATATTAAATTATTAATGTATTCCTCTTTAGTAATAATTTCCGATGTATTTATTCGTCGTTTGACTCGATTAGTAATAGTAGTTTCAGAAGGACGTGCTACTTTCAAAAGAATACTTTCAAAACTTTTTCCGGGTGATTGTTCATCATCATTACAATTCTAGTTCTAGTGACAGTGTTAAGTAGCACTAGTTATCACTATATCACATATTTTTAGTGAAGCAAAACTAGAGCTAACACTAGACCTAGAACTAGAAACATTTGGATTTAGCCGCACGTTTCTAAAGACGGCTAAACCCAAATGATTCTAGTTCTAGGTCTAGTGTTAGTTCTAGTTTTAATTGTTATGCAGCGCTAGATCAAGAATTAGAATCATTCGGCTTTAGCCGTCTTAAGAGACGTGAGGCTAAACCCAAATATTTCTAGTTCTAGGTCTAATGTTAGTTCTAATGACAGTGCAAATATAAAATTAGAACTAACATTATACCTAGAACTAGAATCATTCGGGTTTAGCCGTCTTTAGCGACGTGCGGCTAAACCCGAATGTTTCTAGTTCCAGGTCTAGTGTTAGTTCTAGTGACAGTGCTAGGTAGCGCTAGTTGGCACTAGATATCACTATGCCCAATATTTTTAGTGAAGCAAAACTACAACTAACACTATTCATGGAACTAGAAACATTCGGGTTTAGCCATCTTAAGAAATGTACGGCTAAACCCGTGTATTTCTAGTTCTAGGTCTAATGTAGTTCCAGTGACAGTGTTAAGTAGCGTTGGTTAGCACTAGATATCACTATGTTGTATATTTTTATTGAACTAGAGCTAATACTAGACTACTAGTCTTCACACGCACGAAAATGTAAACAATGAAAAGTCAGTTAAAACCAAAACTAAAGCTAGGTGTCCACTTGAGAGAAAGTTCTGAGAGTAACTCTCGATATCTACTCTCAATTGTGTGTCCGCTTGAGACTGTTTTAGCTCTCCGAGAGCTTTCTCTCAGACAGTTCTCTGAGGACCGTGTCCACTAGTGAAATGTGTCCGTGCTATGGAAAGTAAAATTTATTTTCTTTCAGTGTTTGGTGTGTGTAAACTCGGATGTAAAAAAAATTTCAAGTGCAATAGTGTTGTACAAACTTTAAAAAAAGAAGAGTAAAAAATAAAAAGAAGCTGTTGGGTGAAACCATGGATTGGGCGTAGATTAGAGCTTGGGTGTCAACAAATATCAACATTTGTTATCAAATTATTAGTTATTTGGCATGCTGGATTCACAAAAAAGTTAACTCTGACTAGATATTACTGGCAGAAGACTAAGTATTACTAATGAAAGACTAGATGTTGCAAATGAAGCAGATTCTTCTTACAGAAGACTTCGCACTACTACCAGAAGACGAAATACTGTTGGTAGAAGACTAGATATTGCTATATTCAAAATAAAAGGCTAGTTAGGCCTAAACGATGATTTTTACTAAATATCAGTGCGACACGTGTTTCGCCCTTCCTGAAGGCATCTACGGGTACGACTACGATACAAAATATATATATAGTAGAGATTTTTATTATAAATTTCTTATCTTATAATTAAAATTAATAAAATGTTACAATATTTACCGTCAAACGGCTTATGACATGTTCGGGGGACCTTGTGTTGTTCTCGACATATTCTTAATCAAGTTATGTTGTAAAACGTTATTAAAATTGTTTAAAATGTATATTGTAAATACGTTCGTGTAATATATTTCGTTTGTTATTTGTTCCTGTTCCAAAAAACAAAAGTAACACTCCAATCAGCCTCAATAACTCACTTAACCTAAAATGTTTATTTAATTGAAATGGATTCAATGTTCAATGTTCAAAATTTAAATTGATAAATGCAAATTACCATGTGTCGTCCACGTTTTTTCATAACCTCAAAACCGTAAAGTTTAAGCCAAAAAATCTTAAAAAATATCAAAATATATCGAAAAATATTGCCAAAACTTTTATTTTTATTATTAGTGCTGATGGAGTGTTTATGTTGTTGAAGATGTTTGAATACATTTGATGTTTTTTTTAGTTTTATGTTCTTTGAGTCTGATCATAAGGTTCCTTCCCGTCGACCCCACGTAACTGTCACCACATTCCTCGCACTTTATCAATAGATATTGCTGGCAGAAGACTAAATATTGCTAGTGAAAGACTAGATATTGCAAATGAAGCACATCCTTCTTACAGATGACTACACACTACTACTAAAAACCAAATACTGTTAGCAGAAGACTTAATTTTACTGTCAGAAGACCAAACTATGTTGTCAGAAGACTAGATATTACCAATGGTACAAATTCCGTATAAATTTCTATCCAATACTTGTTAAAATTGCATCCCCCGCCTCCCGATTTCTATGTTCTTTAGATTTGGTATTCCAAAGAGCTGAATTTTCATGTCCACCAGAAAAAATACTCTCGCAAGTGCACCTAGCTTAACACTACATTTAGAAACATTCGAGTTTAACCATACATCTTATAAGACTTAAACCTGAATGTTTCTAGTTCTTAGTTTCTAGGAATAGTGTTAGTTCTAGTTTTAATTCAATAAAAACATACAATAATCTAACGCTAAATAACAATTAAAACTATAAATAAAAAATATTTTTTCCGTTTTATCGAGATTGTACTATATTAGACTTGTCAGAAAGTTTAAAAACGGTTTTAATACGAACTCTCACATTAAGTGAAACTAAATAGTTACGTACGTTTTAGACGCGTATAGAAGCCACACGCGTCTTTTCTCTCCTACATAGGCGTGGGTCAAATATTTTCGCCCAATAACTAAAGTAGTTTAGAGACGAGGAGAGTAGATGTCGTCGCAAGCCCCAGAACGATTTAGGTCATATTTCATTCGAACGCGATTTCAAACATTCTCTCAAACGACCCCGTTTTATTTAACGAGAAACTTTGCTACTTTTATTAATAGACCACTAAATAGACAAGATAATATATATTTTGAAATCGAAATTTCACTTTAAAATTTGTTAATTCAGTTATCAAAATGTTACAAAGCTGTTATTTTAATCAAGAAGTTGCTTGAAAACAGCGTTCTAATTTTGAAGTGATAAGAATTAATGTATTAAAAAAAGATTAGATTTGGAGTCTAAAAATGTAAAAAAATAAATAAATGTGATGTTAATGTTGATATTAGCTTTTCTAGACTTCCGTCTAGTTCGGAATATAAATAACCTGATGGAACCAAACAGTGCCCTTTAAAAAAGTGCTTATTTTAGCTGCTATAATTATGTTAAAACAGTAAATATAGTTACCTACCAATGTAATTGATTGTTAGACAACACTTCCGTTAATTTCTCGGGATACTCATACAGCTAAGTAATTAACTGTGATTTATCGGATGACCTTGCACAAAGTATCATGTTTATGAATATGTGGGTTTGGAACTATTTGTTTTTTTGATAACTAATATTTTTATGTATTTGTTCCATAAAATATGTACAAAACAATTTATATAAAATTAATTGGCCACAATTTTAATACTTCAAGCAGAAGCTAATACACAAAAAATATGTAACATGGTAAAAATTTGTCCAAAAAAAAAAAGAAGTCATCAAGCCAACAAAACTAATAAAATATAGAAAAATATCTTGGCACATGAACCTTTGTACAGCTTGGCAAATCTATCTTGTCCGGTGAAAGTCAAATCCGCAAACGGTGGGTGGTACCTACGGAGCTTATTTTTTCGCCTAACAATAGTATTCGTGTACTTCACATAGGATATTATGTTTAAGTAGTTAAAATATCTTCAATTTCATCTGATATAGCCAGAATTAATCGCTCCCGAGGCGTTACAATGTGTTGTTAGTAATAATGTTTTCAACAGTTTTGAATATATATGATGTTAATTGTACTGCCTCGGCTTAGTTAATCGAGACGTTATAATATGATGACCAGTTTTAGGTTCATAAAATAAATCATTGAGCCTCGGTGAGTGACCTTGACTTTATTTGATAAGGTCGCCACCGAAATTTATTTAAACCTGAAAGCATAGACAGACAGAATTAGAATTTGATCTCTTTCTAACTCTATTGAATTAATAAATTATTATTGCTGCAAAAAGAGATGAAGAAACCGATTCTATAGAGATCAAATTAAAAACTGTTACAACCAATTTCACATGGGTACAAAAAAATTAATTAACCTCAGCAATTGGAGGAACTGAGTCACATATTTTAAAAATCATGTTATGTAAGATTTATGTATGAATTATAAGTCAATAATTAAATTAATATGGTAATAATTCATAACCTTCAAATAATTTAGTAATAACACCTTAAAATATGTCAAAACTTTTTTCTGTTTAAAAATTTTACGATGTAAATAAGCATTTCTTTTCAATAAACTTTATAATTATTTCATTTTATTGAAATTTGATTGATGCCTCAAATAATTTTAAGTAATTTTTCTTAAAAATTCAATTTGCGTTTTAATTTTGTCATTTCAATTTTTGACTTTTTTTTTAGGTTAAGATATTAAATTAACTTTTCTTTGTTTACATTATCGTGCGTGTGAAGACTCAAAATATTCGGATTTAACCATAAGACAGCTAAACCCGATTGTTTCTAGTTCTATGAATAGTGTTAGTTCTACTTTTAGTTCAACAATAATATACAACAATATAGCACTGAATAGCAATTAAAACTAGAACTAACACTAGACCTAGAACTAACGCTAGACCTAGAACTAACGCTAGACCTAGAACTAGAATCATTTGGGTTTAGCCGTCTTGAGAGACGTGCGGCTAAATCCAAATGATTCTAGTTCTAGGTCTAGTGTTAGTTCTAGTTTTAAAGCAGCACTATTGTATAGAGTTATGTATAGTGTCAGTTCTACATAGTAATAGTCTAGTGTAAAACTACTCTGTAACGCACGGCTAAACCCGAAATTTTCTAGTTTTAGGTCTAGTGTTAGTTCTAGTTTTACACTAACACTGTTACTATCTACGACTAACACTATACCTAGAACTAGAATCATTTGGGTTTAGCCACACGTCTCTAAAGACGGCTAAAACCGAATGATTCTAGTTCTAGATCTAGGTCTAGTGTTAGTTCTAGTTTTAGTTTTTTTTCTAGAATGATTAAAGTTCTAGATCTAGGTCTAGTGTTAGTTCTAGTTTTACACTAGTCAATCTACAACTAACACTATACCTAGAACTAGAAACATTCGGGTTTAGCCGTCTTGAGAGACGTGCGGCTAAACCCAAATGATTATAGTTCCAGGTATAGTGTTAGTTCAACATAATAATAATACTAGTGTAAAGCTAGAACTAACACTATACTTTAGAGCCGCACGTCTCTAATGTCTCTAAAGGTGGTTCTAGTTCTATGAATAGTGTTAGTTCTAGTTTTATTGTTATTCAGCTGACGTCACGAGCGGGCCTTCGAGCTTTCTACTTATTCCCGGGATGTATCAGTCCTCTTAGATTCTACCATCCTTGGTATAAAAATAAAGCCATGTAGACTGAACGCAACGCATCCGAATTTGTGTGCATTTAAATTATTTATGTAACGGACACTTCCTTCCCGGTATTAATCCGTTATAATCGAGTTTTTACAATAATAATTTTCTCAATATTTTAGCAAAAATAAATCTAAATAGCTAAATTTATATCTATATATTTTTAGAAAAAAAAAAAATAAAAGAATAAGAAGTCTTATATACTTTTATATTGTGTTGATAAGATGTTTTTCTTTTTGTATATAAAAAGTGGGTTTGTTATTTTTTTTTACACATTTAATCTTATAATCGTGAGACACAAACCCGTATAAAATCGATCAGACCACGGGTCCAAAGTGCAGCGTGCTATTTCTTTGAACAACAGCAGCAAACGTAGAGCAACTAATTAGAATCAGCACTCACTTTTATGTATACCTGCAAAGCGTGCTAATTGTTCGAGGATTTATTCACTTTTTGTAGTTTTCTTATTTTCTCCGTTCATTTAATTAGTTTCTTATAAATGCATTACGTTCTTCAAATTTTGTAATTCCCCATTTTTTTCTTATTATCTCTTTATAACTTAAACATTTCCTCATATAACTTTTATCGCTTTTATCTACTCACATTACGTTTCAAATTTACGTCCCGAATCGATTACGAAACTTATCTTAAGCAAGTGTCTTAAGTCTTTAGAGACCGAATATATTAAACGTTCGATGGGGGATTCTTATGTAATCGAAAGCTTTCACTCTTTGCGGCTCCTTTCGAAAAAAGAAAAAAGCCTCCTATGGTGGTTGCCCAACAAATTTCAATCAGGCGTAGGTCAGTCCTCTCTTTGTATTTAGAATTATAATTAAGTAATAACTTTTTATTTTGTATAATATAATATACTTCATCCAAATTATTTTTTATATTATTATTTTTTGCTCTCTTATTTATTATTAATGAATTATTTCAACCATTTTCTAATTGGCCGAGATTTTACAGAAAGGAAAAACAAGGTTTGGTTTCTCTCAGTAGAATGCGGTCCAATTGATGGACTTCTGTAGATGGTTAACAAATTCTTCAACACTGTAATTTTGTTGTTAAACTTGTTTTTATTCTATTAAAAAGATTCGTTTAAAATATTATTAAAAAAATTTGATTCAGTTGAATTAACTCTAATTTGAATTGTTTATGAATATTCTGTCTGGTTCTAGGTCTAGTGTTAGTCCTAGTTTTACACTAACACTGTTACTATCTAGAACTAACACTATATCCAGAACTAATACTATATCTAGAACTAGAATCATTTGGGTTTAGCCGCACATCTCTATAGACGATTCTAGTTCTAGGTACAGCGTTAGTACTAGTTTTATACTAGCTTTTTTACTATGTAGAACTAACACTATACATAGTGTTAGTGCCGTCTTTAGAGACGTGCGGCTAAACTCAAATGATTCTAGTTCTAGGTATAGTGTTAGTTCTAATTTTACATTTGCACTGTCACTAGAAATAACATTAGACCTAGAACTAGAAACATTTGGATGTAGCCTTACATCTCATAAGACGGCTAAAGCCGAATGATTCTAATTTGTGGCTTAAGGTGGCTACACACATAACTGCAAACTTGACAAGTATACATGATCAATCTTCTTGTAGAAGCATGTAAAATTTCCCTTCGACACCACACGATACAAGTATGCCTGAACAAGCGGCGGTTTGCGCTTGGACTATGTCGAGCTCGGACGACTATACGCTCGTACTGGCTGCTTTTTGCCTTGCCCATAAGAGGAAAACGCGGAAGAAGAAACGTAATATATGGTGTAAAGAGTGGTTATTGAAAAGAAAAACCTAACCTAACCTTCTTCGATGTTAAGAATATGATATACATTATTCTATAATACTTCTATTCTTAAAAAAAAAATATTTTAAGAAATACATTCAAGAATAAATTTTTCTTGAAAGTCAAAAATAATGACCCTCAGTGCGGGGTCTCGGATTGCGACCCCTACTATTATTGGCAAATATCCCTACATATTTCATAAATTAAAGAAAACCTCTCTAAGCCATTTTTAGGCTGAAAAATTTTTTTAGGGAGAAATCTCTACATCTGGCCACACGTCAAGCAGTGTGCTTGGTGCACACGTGCGGTTTCGCTTGCGCAAGCTTGCATGATTAAAATTCAATCCATCATCAAGCGGATTGCACAAGCAAAATGTTTGTGCAAAATTATCCTACAAACGCTAAAGCATATTTGTACAAAAAGATTGATCATGCATACTTGTTAAGTTTACAGTTACGTGTGTAGCCACCTTTAGTGTTAGTTCTTTTAGTTCAATAATAATATACAACAATCTAACGCTGCATAACAATTAAAACTAGAACTAACACTAGACCTAGAACCAGAACAATTTGGGTTTAGCCGCACGTCTCTAAAGACGGCTAAACCCGAATAATATGCAACATAGTGATATTTTATGCTAACTAGCCCTAGCTACTATCTACCAGCAGTCTTAACACTTTGCTGACCGGCAATTTTACACAAAAACTATGTCATGTCACCAGCTATCTAAGTTTTAAATAAACTCTAATAAATTTTATTTATACTGAATGAAATGAAATTAATCTTTGAATATATTTTTTATACACTGTCCGTCCAAAAGTTAGCAACACCCGTTTTTTTTTTCTATTCCATTACATCTACGTTTTTTACGTTACTTCCGGTCCACCGGAAGTAGACCACAACTTCGTTATTTTAAATGGAATGCTATAGTTTTTATTGCACCTTTTAATTATATGCGAAAAAATATGTTGACTTTGATAAAAGGTAGTGGTACCTAGCACTTGTCGCTTTTGAGTTATTTTGATTTTAAGTTTTTTTTTGGCATATTTCACCATGCTATTTAAAATCCCATATCTCAGCCAATATTCATTCAAGAAACCTCTAACTTGGCACGATTATTCTTCAGATGATATCAAATAGATTGTCATTTGTTGTATCAGAGTATCTTATACAGGGTGTTTTTACAATAGTGACTATTTAACTTAGTTTTCCTGAAAGCCTGGAAGGTGGACCTTTGTAGAAAGTCCTGTTAGAAGTACGAGAAGAGCTGCCAAGTAGTGTGCTGCATTCATCTGAATCTACAGAAATCCATTTCTTAGCTACTTATAGTAGAAGTTTTTTGTATCTTAGTTTATTTTGTGATTAAAGAGAACCACTTTATACTTTTTTGATAGATACTGCTGCTCGCCAAATACTGATCTGCAGTGGTCGACTCCTTTCATGTCTTTATTGCATTGTATATGCACGAAGGTGCCGCTTTATCATTTGTGTAATGTTTATTCCGCTTTTCAGTTAATATCATAGACATATCATGAATAGTTGATATTATGCGCACCAACCGTTTATATTTCCCTGTTGGAAGAAGATTGAGTCCTTTTCGTAACAAAGTCATTTGCCCTCTATGAAGATTCTTGGACTTTTCTATTAGTACATTTGGCAAGTATAATAATATACCAGCTGTAAAAACGTTGTAGTCATTATCTTGATATACATCACGCCAATAACCAAAATACGGTTGCAAGACTGATAATATAGTTTCTTGTAGTTTTGGTCCTCCACCCGAATAAATCTAATAGTTGCAAATGTACCCAGACTAACTTTCACGAATCATTCTCAGTAAAATACCGTATTTTGTAATCTTTGCCGGATTATATGTTTTGAAGCTGAGACGTCTTCTCCATGGTATCATTGCTTCAACAAATGATAATTGCTGTTTCAGTACATCCATAGATTGAATTTTTGGAATAAGGTAATCCAATAAAGGTCTAATTTTACAAAGTCTGCCTCTACTAGGTGCATTTTGTACATTATCACTGAGATGGAAAAATGTAAGGATTTGCTCGAACCTCATCCTGCTCATAGTTTTAGGGAATATTGGTGCTTCAACCAAAGGGTCCGTTGACCAGTAATCTCTCCAACAAGCATTTTTAGTTTGTCCCAACAATATCAATAACCCAAGGGTTATGGTAAAGTTTTAGCAGAATTATGCAATTTTTTCATTTGGAAGTGGTACAAATTGATTTGAGAAACAACTAAATGAAAAAAGTCGTTATCGAAAAATAAATCCGTTACTTTATTGATGGTTAAATCACTTAATTCTACAGTTACACCCGAAATGTTTGAATAATCGTCCAAAGAAGGTGTAATGTCATTTTCATTCCAATCTTCAAAATCACTTTCGCTATCGGATTTTATAACATTTCTTTTTTTGCCGTTTTCGTGGTATAATGTCAGATTCATCACTTTCGGAATCATTAGGTACAATTTATTTCAAAATCACTCGGACAACCAGATAAACTATTCGCGTATAATTCATGAAATTTTTGCAATTATGCTAAACTTGTGATAAAAATCGAAATGCCAAGAAAAGTAACTTTTTTGTTATAAAGTGGACACGACTGAAAACGATACGCCAAAGTTTTGCAATATTCTATATCGCCCTGGGTGTCATAAATTGAAATAGATAATGGAAGTGCAATGACGAGTTAACTTGTCACCGGTCAGCAAAGTGTTACTAGAAATAACATTAGACCTAGAACTAGAAATGTTTCTAGTTCTAGATCTAGTGTTAGTTCTAGTTTCACACTAACACTGTTTCTATGTAGAACTAACACTATACCTAGAACTAGAATCATTTGGGTTTAGCCGCACGTCTCTAAAGACGGCTAAACCCTAATGATTCTAGTTCTAGGTATAGTGTTAGATCTAGTTTTACACTTTCACTGTCACTAGATATAACATTAGATCTAGAACTATAAATATTCGGGTTTAGCCTTGCGTTTCATAAGACGGCTAAAGCCCAATGATTCTAGTTCTTGGTCTATAGCGCTGCATAACAATTAAAACCAGAACTAACACTAGACAAATATATTTTTGTATATTGTATCTTAAGTGAAATTCACCGTATATGCCATCTTGACAAGTTTCATCTCGTCAAAAGATGGCAGTTCCATGTTTGGTTCAGCACTTTTGTATTGTCATTCTTTCTGTATTACTACCTCTAGCATTCTCAACATTCCGCAGTTCCGAGAAATATCTTTCCCATCTCTTTATGATTTCCTCTCTTTTTGCATCTTATGCATAAAGAATGCACGAATATTTTTGGGTTATTATCAAAGTATACCCCAACATAGAATTGCGAAATATCCAATTAGATTAGTTTGTGTATTTGTTACTTAGTTTACAAAGTTTCTTTATCGTGTTGATTTCGCTGTTTATCAGAATATTAGATTTGTGGTTTTTTACGTTATTTAATTTCATTTAATGAATACTCGGAAATATTGCGATAACGCATTTAGAGAGAAAAAACATAACATTAGACCTAGAACTAGAAACATTCGGGTTTAGCCGTGAGTCTCATAAGACGGCTAAAGCCGAATGATTCTAGTTCTTGGTCTAGTGTTAATTCTACTTTTACTTTAATAAAAACATACAACAATCTACCGCTACTACATAACAATTAAAACTAGAACTAACACTATACCTAGAACTAGAAATGTGGCTGAAGTTAGATTCATATTCGAATCTGTACCAGATTCAGATTCATAAAATTACAGTTGACCAGACAAGTATTGAACATATCAATTGAAAAATAGTTTTCTGAAATTACAGAAGTTGTAGCAATCTGCGACTACCCTGGATAATTCGAATAGACCCTCTAGTATGTTCCCTGTCTATCCTCACCCTCAGATTTGCCGTAGGGGCCGAGCGGTTCACCGTTTTCAATAGCATACTTAGATATTATTTTCTCAATAACTAGAGACTGCAGCACCCTGGGACTAGTTCAGATTATTGCATTAGGTCCTCTGGTATCTTTCTAGCCCACCAGCACCCCCAGATTTGCCGTAGGGGCCAAGGGGTGAATTTTTTTATATTATTCGTTTTCAATATCAAATGTAAACATTATTTTCTCAATAATTAGAGACTGCAGCACCCTGATACTAGTCTAGATTATTGCATTAGGTCCTCTGGTATCTTTCTAGCATACCAGCACCCCCAGATTTGCCGTAGGGGCCGAGGGGTGAATTTTTTAATATTACTCGTTTTCAATATCAAATGTAAACATTATTTTCTCAATAATTAGAGACTGCAGCACCCTGATACTAGTCTAGATTATTGCATTAGGTCCTCTGGTATCTTTCTAGCTCACCAGCTCCCCCAGATTTGCCGTAGGGGCCGAGGGGTGAATTTTTTAATATTACTCGTTTTCAATATCAAATGTAAACATTATTTTCTCAATAATTAGAGACTGCAGCACCCTGATACTAGTCTAGATTATTGCATTAGGTCCTCTGGTATCTTTCTAGCCCACCAGCAGCCCCAGATTTGCCGTAGGGGCCGAGGGGTGAATTTTTTAATATTACTCGTTTTCAATATCAAATGTAAACATTATTTTCTCAATAATTAGAGACTGCAGCACCCTGATACTAGTCTAGATTATTGCATTAGGTCCTCTGATATCTTTCTAGCTCACCAGCTCCCCCAGATTTGCCGTAGGGGCCGAGGGGTGAATTTTTTAATATTACTCGTTTTCAATATCAAATGTAAACATTATTTTCTCAATAATTAGAGACTGCAGCACCCTGATACTAGTCTAGATTATTGCATTAGGTCCTCTGGTATCTTTCTAGCCCACCAGCACCCCCAGATTTGCCGTAGGGGCCGAGGGGTGAATTTTTTAATATTACTCGTTTTCAATATCAAATGTAAACATTATTTTCTCAATAATTAGAGACTGCAGCACCCTGATACTAGTCTAGATTATTGCATTAGGTCCTCTGGTATCCTTCTAGCCCATCAGCATCCCCAGATTTGCCGTAGGGGCCGAAGGGTGAATTTTTCAATATTCCTCGTTTTCAATATCAAATGTAAACATTATTTTCTCAATAACTAGAGACTGCAGCACCCTGGGAATAGTCTAGATTATTGCATTAGTTCCTCTGGTATCCTTCTAGCACACCAGCAATCCCAGATTTGCCGTAGGGGCCGAGGGGTGAATTTTTTAATATTCCTTGTTTTCAATAGCAAATTTAAACATAATTTTCTCAATTACTAGAGACTGCAGCACCCTGGAACTAGTCTAGATTATTGCATTAGGTCCTCTGGTATCCTTCTAGCCCATCAGCACCCCCAGATTTGCCGTAGGAGCCGAAGGGTGAATTTTTCAATATTCCTCGTTTTCAATATCAAATGTAAAAATTATTTTCTCAATAATTAGAGACTGCAGCACCCTGATACTAGTCTAGATTATTGCATTAGGTTCTCTGGTATCTTTCTAGCCCACCAGCACCCCCAGATTTGCCGTAGGGGCCGAGGGGTGAATTTTTTAATATTACTCGTTTTCAATATCAAATGTAAACATTATTTTCTCAATAATTAGAGACTGCAGCACCCTGATACTAGTCTAGATTATTGCATTAGGTCCTCTGGTATCTTTCTAGCCCACCAGCACCCCCCGATTTGCCGTAGGGGCCGAGGGGTGAATTTTTTAATATTACTCGTTTTCAATATCAAATGTAAACATTATTTTCTCAATAATTAGAGACTGCAGCACCCTGATACTAGTCTACATTATTATATTTAAAATTGATGTAATATTTAGTTTGATATTATAATTTCGTATTGCTTTTACTTCTATATAATAACATTGACATAAAAGAAAGATCTACTAATGCAAATGAAACTATAATACTAAATAGTAACAGCCCCATTCTAAAACGTTCGTCGCCAACTATATCGCAGCTACTTGTTTCTAACGTTTCATTATTTAGTAATATTCATGATAGATTAGATGAAGAACATTTATCAGAACCCTCTACTGATAATGAAACCTTTATAAGTAAGGCACAGCTACCGACGTTACAGGTAGAGCCGTGTCAATATAAAAAACATATAATATAAAAAACAAATACAAAAAACAATATAAAAAATTAATTTAAATGCTTTAATGTGTCTAAAAATTTTGAAAAGTGTCGTTCAAGTTTCATTAATAAAGAAGTAAAAGCCATATGAAAATTATACTTTCAAATCAAACTAAATATTGAATAAGTTTTGAATATAATAATCTAGACCAGTCCCAGGGCGCTGTAGTCTTTAGTTCTTTTAGTCTAGTCTAGAAAATAATTTTTAATTTTGCTATTGAAAACGAGGAATTTTAAAAAATTCACCCTTCGGCTCCTACGGCAAATCTGGGGGTGCGAGTGGACTAGAAGGATACTAGAGGACATAATGCAATAATATAGACTAGTCCCAGGGTGCTGCAGTTTCTAGTTATTGAGAAAATAATTTTTACATTTGATACTGAAAACGAGAAATATTGAAAAATTCACCCTTCGGCCCCTACGGCAAATTTGGGGGTGCTGATGGGCTACAAGGATACCAGAGGACCTAATGCAATAATCTAGACTAGTCCCAGGGTGCTGCAGTTTCTAGTTATTGAGAAAATAATTTTTAACTTTGCTATTGAAAACGAGGAATATAGAAAAATTCACCCTTCGGCTCCTACGGCAAATCTGGGGGTGCTGATGGGCTAGAAGGATACCAGAGGACCTAATGCAATAATCTAAACTAGTCCCAGGGAGCTGCAGTCTCTAGTTATTGAGAAAATAAAGTTTAAATTTGATATTGAAAACGAGTAATATTAAAAAATTCACCCCTCGGCCCCTACGGCAAATCTGGGGGTGCTGGTATGCTAGAAAGATACCAGAGGACCTAATGCAATAATCTAGACTAGTATCAGGGTGCTGCAGTCTCTAATTATTGAGAAAATAATGTTTACATTTGATATTGAAAACGAGGAATATTGAAAAATTCACCCTTCGGCTCCTACGGCAAATCTGGGGGTGCTGATGGGCTAGAAAGATACCAGAGGACCTAATACAATTATCTAGACTAGTCCCAGGGTGCTGCAGTCTCTAGTAATTGAGAAAATAATTTTTAACTTTGCTATTGAAAACGAGGAATATTGAAAAATTCACCCTTCAGCCCCTACGGCAAATCTGGGGGTGCTGATGGGCTACAAGGATACCAGAGGACCTAATGCAATAATCTAGACTAGTCCCAGGGTGCTGCAGTTTCTAGTTATTGAGAAAATAATTTTTACATTTGATATTAAAAACGAGGAATATTGAAAAATTCACCCTTCGGCTCCTACGGCAAATCTGGGGGTGCTGATGGGCTAGAAGGATACCAGAGGACCTAATGCAATAATCTAAACTAGTCCCAGGGTGCTGCAGTCTCTAGTTATTGAGAAAATAAAGTTTAAATTTGATATTGAAAACGAGTAATATTAAAAAATTCACCCCTCGGCCCCTACGGCAAATCTGGGGGTGCTGGTATGCTAGAAAGATACCAGAGGACCTAATGCAATAATCTAGACTAGTATCAGGGTGCTGCAGTCTCTAATTATTGAGAAAATAATGTTTACATTTGATATTGAAAACGAGTAATATTAAAAAATTCACCCCTCGGCCATTACGGCAAATCTGGGGGTGCTGGTGGGCTAGAAAGATACCAGAGGACCTAATGCAATAATCTAGACTAGTATCAGGGTGCTGCAGTCTCTAGTTATTGAGAAAATAATATCTAAGTATGCTATTGAAAACGAGGAACCCCTCGGCCCCTACGGCAAATCTGAGGGTGAGGGTAGACAGGGAACATACTAGAGGGTCTATTCGAATTATCCAGGGTAGTCGCAGATTGCTACAACTTCTGTAGTTTCAGAAAACGATTTTTCAATTGATATGTTCAATACTTGTCTGGTCAACTGTAATTTTATGAATCTGAATCTGGTACAGATTCGAATATGAATCTAACTTCAGCCACATGAACTAGAATCATTTGGGTTTAGCCGCACGTCTCTAAAGACGGCTCTAGGTATAGTGTTAGTTCTAGCTTTACACTTGCACTATCACTAGAAATAACATTAGATCTAGAACTAGAAATATTCGGGTTTAGGCTTGCGTCTCATAAGACGGCTAAAGACGAATGATCTCTTCAACACTTCCTTCTCTTCTTCCATCTTATGCATAAAGAATGCAGGAATATTTTTGGGTTATTATCAAAGTATAATACCCCAACATAGAATTGCGAAATGTTCAATTAGATTAGTTTGTGTATTTGTTACTTAGTTTTAAAAGTTTCTTTATCGTGTTGATTTCGCTGTTTATCAGAATATTAGATTTGTGGTTTGTTACGTTATATAATTTCATTTAATGAATACTCGGAAATGTTGCGATAACACATTTAGAGAGAGTTACAATAATTAAAATTACTTCAAGACGTTTTAAAAAGATTCTTACGATGATTCAAGTTAATTTAGAACAAGGAACCATCACAGCACAATTCGTATTTAATAGATTAGTCATCGCCGTAATACAAGGAACTTAATTCTTAGTAAATTACTCGGTGTTATTGTTTTTTCTAATTGAGTTAGTGTTAAAGAACTCGCCTCTGGCGAGGTAATTGTTACTACAGTATATTTTGTACTTAATTGAATAGAACTAAATAGAGTTCGACAAGGAAATTAGCATATTAAAATCGTGCAATATTGATTCTTATTGCTTCATCGATTTCAATGAAGATAATCTTTTTTATTGAAGAAATAAGGAAGAGGTTTCTTTGTAGCAAAAACGAGGAAGTGTGACTCAGGGGCCGTTCTTTTTTTCTTTCGTTCTCGTTAAAGCGGCGCTTTCGCGAATATCAATTATGCATCCGTCGTCCTTACAGGACCTTGCGCGGTCCAAATATAGAGAAAATACAGCCCATTCTTCGAAACCAGTTCCCTGTTCAGTGTTCCACACTTCTACCATAGTGCTTCATGTGGCCATAGACCTCTACTTCAGGTAGTTTGGACCTCTTTGTGTAAGTACATCCTTTTCTCCGAATTTTACGCATCACATCTATTCATTACAAATTTTCTTCTTTGAAGATTTAAAAACTAATTAGGTTAAAATTTCTTGGGAAAAATTTCTGCAAGTTAAAGTTAATTTTTTAGAACTAACTAGTTTTACTAGTTTTCGTTAAAACGACTCTAATTTGCATTCAGTTGGTGTGTAACGAGCACATACCTTTGCGTAGAATGCACGCACCTTTCTTTGTTTAGTTTCGTTTTAAATAAATAAAGACGCGAACAAAATTTGCGTTCAATAAATTTAAATGACAGTATAGATTTATTACCTTGTATGTTCGAGCCGTATTTGTATACGTTTTTAATTTGTTATTTTAGTCATTTCAATAACGTACACGTAGAAAGTTCATGGTGGTATTTATTTACCTTTAAATTCCAATATGGTACGACCTTTGTTCATAGTAGTTCCTGATTGTAAATCACAACGTTACAAAAAAACCAATCAGATTGACTTAAAAGATTTCTTAACGTATTTGATTGTTTCACTAATGTCTATTTATATGCATATTTGTATTATAAGCTAATTTACATTCTGTATAATTAAAATCTCCGTTGCATTTTCTATTAATAATCTTAATTGATTAACGATAATAACGGGTTAATTTAATAATAGCATCTAATTCTATTTTCATTAATTCTTCTGTTATTGTTGATGTGTTTTTTTATAAATTTATGTCTTTGTTCTGGTTACTTTTTTATTTTCTCAATAAAACGATATTTTATGTACAAAAAGTGACACTTTAGAGTAATTAACTTTTTTATTTTTAAAATATTTGCTTAAATACCTTCAATTCATCACTACATTCCAATTTAAAAAGTTCACTGTATATTTTAAATTCAAGGTTAATTGTGATAGCGGAAATTGTGATGGACACTCTGCGGGAATACCCTACTGATTCAATTTTGTATCAACCTTGAAAATTTATCGTTTTTGAATTTAAAAATTATTTGTATTTGCTTAATCACTGCAAAAACGAAAATTAATGCCAACCCAACGTAATCGTTTCCAATTTGGAATTTGCAATAAACTTTAAATTGCATAACAAAAAAATAACTTGGGTAACTTTAATGATTATCAGTAAATGTTTCAACATATTTATATAGTTTCTGCTTTTGAACTTTATTTTCAAAAATCTGTAGCTTGATTATGTTAGCAGAGATACTAATAATTAAGTGTTATCTATTGTAAGATTATAAAGTGGCATTTTATAATAATTCTTAAAGGTGTCTCTTCGGGTTAAGATTAAAGCAATAATTCTACTCTGTGGCGGCCGACTTCGATACTTATGGTGGACTTCCAAAGACATCTTTAGAAATTCTGTATCATTGAAAACCTACAGAAATCTTCAGAGAATCTTTTAATGTCTATGCAAGTCTCAGGACAAAATTGGATATTCTTGCCAAACCTGAGAAATATTCATAAAAATTTTTAGAGGAGCTCTGAAAAGTTTTGAGAAAACCTCTAAAAACTTTTATAATTCTGGAAATCCTCTGGAATTCTCAGGTAATCTTTAGACATTTTTGATGTCATTACAAATCCTTATAAAAGCTGCAGAAATCGTCTGAAAATCCTTGGACAACTTTGAAAATGATCTAAAAGCTTAGAAAGTCGACTTGATGTCTCTGGACAAAATTAGGTATTCTTGGATATCATTGCCAAACCTTAGAAAGCTAAGTATATTCTTGAAAATTTTTAAAGAAGCTCTGATAAGCTTTGGGAAACTTTTATCCTTCTGGAAATCCTCTGGAATTCTCAGGTAATCTTTAGAATTTTTTGATGTCTTTGGAAATCCTTATAAAAGCTGCGGAAATCATCTCAATAGAATAGAATTTATTCGTGCAATTACAAATTTGTTGGTAGCGATACACTACAATTCATTACAGCTGATACTACCATGTCTGACAAAATCAAAATCTTCCTCTGAGAGGTCGCGGTCCAGAATTCCGAAGAGGAGTAAAAACCCGTTGTCAGCAAGAATCGCTTGACCTTCTGAGAATCTTTGGCCAATTTTGGAAATCCTTTAAAAGCTTAGAAAATCGTCTTGATGTCTCTGGACAAAATTGGATATTCTTGGATATCATTGCCAAACCTTAGAAAAGCCGGTATAATTCTTGAAAATGTTTAGAGGAGTTCTAAAAAGTCTTGGGTAACATCTACAAACTTTTATCATTCTGAAAATCCTCTGGAACTCTCAGGTAATCTTTAGACATTTTTGATGTCGTTAGAAATCCTTATAAAAGCTGCAAAAACCGTCTGAGAATCCTTGGACAGGATGAAATTTGATATTCTTGGCTATCATTTCCAAACCTCTAAAAACTTTTATCATTCTGGAAATCCCCTGGAACTCTCAGGTAATCTTTATGAAATTTTTGATGTTGTTGGAAATCCTTATAAAAGCTGCAGAAATTATCTGAGAATCCTTGGAGCACTTTGAAACTCCTCCAAAAGCTTAGAAAATCGTCTTGATGTTTCAGCTCAAAATTCGATATTTTTGAATATCATTGCCAAACCTTAGAAAACCCGGTATATTCTTGAAAATTTTTAGAGAAGCTGTAAAAAGTCTTGAGAAACCTCTAATAGTATATTAAAAAACAAGTTTCGAAAGACACGCTTGAAATGCACGAATTCAAGTTGAAAAACGAGTGGCGAAGCCACGAGTTTTTTAATGAATGAGTGCTTTAGTCTTACGAAACGTGTTTTTTATGCTATTTTTTGTAATTCGCGTTTTTATCCTTTTTTTTAAACAAAAATAAAATAAATTTTGACAATGTAGGGAAATAGGTATGCAGCAGTTGGTAACACCGTAATACTTGAAAATAGAAATTTGAATTGACAATTAGAAGCTGTCAAAACACAAAATGTATTCACCTGAAAAAATGTTTCATGTCCAAATTTCGATGGGTTTGCAGGGTATCTCAGTTATTATGAAAGATAGAATGTTGCGGCTTTCGCGAACCTGAGCTACTTTTTTGTGAAACTTACAATGGCGCAAACCAAATTTTCATAGCCCTTTTCATTTTTGATATACAGGGAGTGTTTGAAATTTACGATTTTCAGACACCTCCTGTATCTCGGCTATCCGGAAACTTAGTAAAAAAGTAAAAACCGGTTCTAATAGATTTTTTCACGTGGAATCCAATGGTGCACGTAGAATTTTTCTAGTCATCACGGTTTTTGAGTTATAAACACAACTCAAATACTAAATACTTAACTCTTTATAACTCATATATATGTATATCAAAAACGAAGAGGGCTATGAAAATTTGGTTTGCATCATTGTAAGTTTCACAAAAAAGTAGCTCAGGTTCGCGAAAGCCGCAACTTTCTATCTTTCATAATAACTGAGATACCCTGCAAACCCATCGAAATTTGGACACCCTGTACACCTCCCGAAATAAGAGAAATTGCTCAGTGTTCAATGTCCTCACCTTGTATTCGATGCTAAGAGCGTGTTTAAACATCCATAGACAAAAATTGTCACATTGACAACTAGAAAAATTAATGACGCAATGTCACCAACTTGAACTGGCTCCATAAAATGTTACTAAGCTCTCATTACAGCACCCGTTTGAGTACTGTTAGTGCTTTCATTACCGTCGCGAATTACAAAAAAACTTTTATCATTTTGGAAATCCTCTGGAACACTCAGGTAATCTTTGTGAAATTTTTGATGTTCTTGGAAATCCTTATAAAAGCTGCAAAAATCGTCTGAGAATCCTTGGGGAACTTTGAACAACTTTGAAAATCCTCCAAAAGCTTAGAAAATCGTCTTGATTTCTCTGGACAAAATTGGATATTCTTGGCTACCATTGCCAAACTATAGAAAACCCAGTATATTCTTGAAAATTTTTAGAGGAGTTCTGAAAAGACTTGGGAAACTTCTAAAAACTTTCATCATTTTGGAAATCCTCTGGTAATCTTTAGAAATGTTTGATGTCGTTACAAATCCTTATAAAAGCTGCGGATATCGTCTGAGAATCCTTTGACAACTTTGAAAATCTTCTAAAAGCTTACAAAATCGTCTGGATGTCTTAGAACAAAATTGGATATTCTTAGATATCATTGCCAAATCTTAGAAGAAACCGCGTATTCTTGAAAATTTTTAGAGAAGCTCTGAAAAGTCTTGGGATACCTCTAAAAACTTTTATCATTCTGGAAATTTTCTGGAACTCTTAGGTAATCTTTAGAAATTTTTAATGTCGTAGGAAATCCTTATAAAAGCTGCAGAAATCATCTGAGAATACTTTGACAACTTTGAAAATTCTCTATATCCTTAGAAAATTGTTTCGATGTCTAACAACGAAATTGTCAAACCTTAGAAAACCCGGTATATTCTTGAAAATTTTTAGAGGAGCTTCGAAAAGTCTTGGGATACCTCTAAAAACTTTTATCATTCTGGAAATCCTCTTAATGTCTCTGGACAAAATTGGATATTCTTGGATATCATTGCAAAACTTTAGAAAACCCGGTATTATCTGGAAATGATATCTTCGAGATATCTTTATTCCATCTGGAAATTCCAGGTAGAAAAAGAAAATCCAAACATATTTGGATTGTTAACTCCTCAGTATCTTGGATGTCTAAAATAAATTTTTCCATATGTTTTTGGACAGGTGTTAGTTTTCCAGATTAATTTCTTTCATCATCCCTATTAAGACATTATTATTATATAAATAGTTGCCTTAAGATCTGGCGCGCCGTATACTATACAAAGTGTGCAAACATCTGGTTGGCTCATGGCCTCTCTTATGAAGTGAATAACGATTAAATAAAACTAATTTACAGATATGAAACCAGTTGGCTACCAAAATTGTTCTAATTTTACGTTTAAAAGCAAAAGCATTACTTTCAAAAATAAACATTTTGATTATTACTCGAGTGTGTTTATTTAAAAATAATTTTTTTTTAACAATATTTATTTTTTCTTCCAATTTTGTTATATATCGTAAAAACTATACTTTTTATAACCGTTTTAGAACTCGGTATAAAAAGTAGGTAAAATTGCTTTTGTATTCGAATGCAAATGCAACAACCGCTATTGTTTCGAGTAAATTTAGATTTAGAGCTCATTAATTCAAAAAAAAATGTGGAAATACTGTATAAAACGGTTTGTCAGGAAAGTCGGTTATCATTTTCAATTGATATATCATCAAATAAGGTCAGTTGTTTACTAGTTTTTTTATTTCAATAACGCTAAAGACATCCTGCTTATAAAAAAAAATAAACGATATTTGATTAATTATTATCCATTTATTTTATTTATTTTTTGTTGTTTCAATAATTAAGTTTTGATACGTGATTATCATACAAAACTGGACCTAAAAAACTTTCTAATAACGACCCTGTTGAATACCAGTCAAGGTCTTCAAAACCTAAATTGTTTACCGGTTCTTCTCGAAAGTGTTATTAAAATGTTATTAAGATATTTCATTTTAAAGTTCGTTGATTTTATCATTTATTATTCCTATGTTATTGGAAATAAATCTTAATTGTTTATTTTCATTTTCTAGATTTAACCATTTTATACCTTTTCTCTAACGTTTATAGACAAAACGTGTGTTTTCATTTCCATTGAAACCAATTTAATTTCTATGAAAATAAATTAAAGTTTATTATTGCTTTATTACAGATATATTTGCACGGGATTCTATGTAAAGACGAAATTTCTATGTTGGTCGCTGCTAGAACTTCCGGAACCACACCTCTTGTAATAGCATCCAAAAATGGGCATTACGATGTAGTCGAATACCTCATAGAAAAATGTCACGCTGATATCGAACAACCAGGATCAGGTAATTAAAAATCATTTTATTTTTGGGTAAAAAATAACCTTGAAAACAAAAGTTTTTTCAAAAACGTTTCTTTGTTTGGAACTTTGACCAAAACCTTGACATTTATGTTAGTTACCTAATCGTTTTTTAAAGATTCATTTTGATGTAATTAATTATGTTATTTTTAAAGTGATTTTTGATGGGGAAACTATCGAAGGAGCTCCACCTTTATGGTGCGCGGCAGCCGCGGGACATTTGGACATCGTCCAGTTATTATTGTCCCACGGGGCGAAAGTTAATAGTACAACAAGAACCAATTCTACACCGCTTAGAGCAGCCTGTTTTGACGGACACCTAGAAATCGTCAAGTACTTAGTGACGCATGGAGCAGGTAAATTCAAATAAAATTAATTAATTAAGTACTTTATTTTCCATTTTTGCAGATATCGAATTGGCTAATAGACATGGACATACCTGTTTGATGATAGCGTGTTATAAAGGTCACATTCGCATCGCTAAATATCTTTTATCATTTAGCGCCAGTGTAAATAGGAAGAGTGTAAAAGGAAATACAGCTTTGCACGATTGCGCCGAATCGGGTAGTTTAGAAATTTTGAAATTGTTGATTGAGCATGGCGCAACGATGGACGTAGACTCTTATGGTGAGTAAAAAATTATTTTCCGACTCTAATAAGTTATACATACTGATTTCGAAGCAACTCCATCTTCAGGAAATTGCCATTTTTGTATGATTAAAACAATAAATAAGCTCTAAGATACCTGTTTAGATGGTTTGTTAGCTTAATACCACGTCGTTTAGAAATACCGTGAACTTCACTTAACATGCAATATACAAAAATATATTTCCATAGAAACCAGGGCGTACTAACTTATTTTGTTCCACATAAAATGCAACATATCAATATAATTTGACATTACACTAAAACCTCGATATAACGGATCAATACGGGAAACGCACTGTCCGTTATAGCTCAATAAAAATGTACAACAATCTAGCGCTGAATAACAAATAAAACTAGAACTAACACTAGACCTAGAACTAGAAACATTTCGTTTAGCTGTACCTCTCTTACGACGCCTGGTAGATGGTAGGTAGCGCTACTTAGTATAAAATATCACTAGGTTGCATATTTTTATTGAACTAAAACTAGAACTAACACTAGAACTAGAAAGTTTCGGGTCCTAAAGAAAGTTCTTAGAAAGTCTTCAGACGCACGGCAAAAATGTTTCCAGATCTAGGTCTAGTGTTAGTTCTAGTTTTACACTTGCACTGTGTTACTATGTAGAACAGACACTATACCTAGAACTAGAATCATTTGGGTTTAGCCGCACGTCTCTAAAGACGGCTAAACCCGAATGTTTCTAGTTCTAGGTCTAGTGTTAGTTCTAGTTTCAATTGTTATACAGCGCTAGATCAAGATCTAGAATCATTCGGCTTTAGCCGTCTTATGAGACGTACGGACTAAATCCGAATGTTTCTAGTTCTAGGTCTAGTGACAGCGCAAGTGTAAAACTAACACTATACCTAGAACTAGAATCATTCGGGTTTAGCCGTCTTTAGAGACGTTGGGCTAAACCCGAATGTTTCTAGTTCTAAGTATAGTGTTAGTTGTACATAGTAACAGTGATAGTGTAAAACTAGAACTGACAATAAACCTAGAACTAGAATCATTCGGGTTTAATCGTGATTGTAAGGTATTTGAATTTCCCGCTTTTTCATTTAATTTTTAAGGTTGGTATGGGAAAACTAATAAGCATAGGCGTATCATAGGAAAAATTCCGAAGGTATTAAAAACTTTATGGGGTTAAGAAATTTGTGTTAAAAATTTGTCAATGTGTAAGTTTATTAATAAAATTTAAAAATGTGTTCACATTTTGTCATAATAAATGTTGAAACTTGTTAACTCGAAAGCAATTAAAACACGCCACTGATTGTTAAAAATACGATGCAATACGTTGAAAACACCAGCCGGTACCAACGTTGTTTGTCAAAAGTTACTAAGCAAGCGCGCCAAATTCAAACGCCTTACAATTATTGTTGAACGCTGTGTATGAAACGCTCGGTATAGAATATTAATAAAGTTAACGCGAGGGCTTAACTGTTATATTATAAAATTTTACAGCGGTTTTAAGCGCTCTCATTGGCTAAGAGCGTCAATTTATCAATCGGATAAATTTATCAAGAGGTGGTAAAAGTGGGCCTAAGAGGATTTCTACAAATTACTTGAGAATATACCCGTGTTTTGACCTTTCATCCGACCGCTCATTCACCATTCATTGTCGACGTAGACATTAAGATACACCGCGTATCCAAGTCAATTAACTTAACAAATAAAATGACTAATTGGAGTACCTTCCAGGATACGATTGTTAAAACAGTAAACTAGAATATTCGTCTCAAAAATGAAACGGACATCGAAAAAGCGGATGAATGATTTCACAAAATGTATTCAAAAAGCTGTATGGATATCGACTTCTCAACCAAAGCATCATAATAAAATAATTCATTACCCTCGCCTGGCAGCCAACTCGATTGCCTGATACTAAAACAAAACTGAATAGGCTACTCGTCTGTTGAAAGAAGCTCTAAAATGTTTCAAAAATGAAAACATTCATTTTCTTAGTAATCTCTCTGATAAGAAAAGGAATTACCTCAATATGGAAGCTAACAAATATACTTAAATGCCAACAAATTGTTAATACGCCCATTAGAAAAAGTGATGGATACTGGGCAAGAAGTAACGTAGAGAAAGCAAATACCTTTGCGGATCACCTGCGTAACCTCACCCAGAATTACCCCAGCATAGAGAACTAAATGAAACTTCACTGGGCGCCTATTTTGTAACGGGTCCACCGATAAAAATGAAAAATAATAAATAAATGAAAAAATTTAAATTATCTGAGCTTAAAACTCCCTAAAAGTTAAGAAATCGCACGGTTACGATCTTATAATCGGATTGGTTCTTAAACATATTCTTGCGCATGAGCTACTCAAGACTAGGATCATTCCCGATACAATGAAAGGTGTTTCAGATAACAATGGTGCTGAAACCGAATAAAATCACGAGACGTGTGACTTCCTACCGCCCAATAAGTTTACTTCCATTGCTTTCAAAAGTGTTCAAAAACCTCAGAGCATCATAGTAAACAAAAAGGTAATTCCTAAGTATCAGTTTGGGTTTAGAAAACAGCATGGTACTATAGAACAAGTGCACAGAGTAGTGAGATCAGCTAAAGATGTCCTAGAGGCCAAAAAATATTGTACACCAGCTTTTTTAGGCGTGTCACACGCTTTCGACAGAGCATGGCATAACGCTCTTATATCCAAACTTAAAACCTATCTACCTTATCTAGTATGTACACTATTGGAATCATATCTCACAGAGAGATACTTTTTCATTAAACAAATTGACGCATATTCGCCGCTGCTACCGATACATGCTAGAGTTCCTCAAGATAGTATTTTGGGGCCTAGCCTATATCTTCTATACACAGCCGACATGCCTACGACACACAACACTCGTAGTTATGGCTACTCATACATCTCCTGAAATGGCATCCCAAAACCTACAATATCACTTATTGATGCTGGAAAAATGGCTTGAACAGTGGCGAGTAAAAATAAATCCGATTAAGTCCATTCATATCACATTCACTCTAAAAAAGAGAATCTGTCCTACTGTTACATTAAATAATGGTCCATTTACCTATTCAAAATGAAGTCAAATACCTGGGAATTTACCTGGATCATCACCTAACCTGGAAAAAAACATATTTGGACCAAACGGCTTCAACTAGTACTGTTATACAGGAAAATTCACTGGTTTATGAATAGAAACCCACAACTCAGCCTGGACAATAAGTTGCTTATATACAGGATGGTTCAGTTTTTAACAAGGAAACTTTACTAGGACGTAGTACTTGCCAAAATAATACCTTATTTTCTAAAAAAGTGCCACTAAAGAATGAGCTTTACAACCCATATTTTTTTATGTTAATATTTCATAGCGTTAAAATGTTCTTATAAAGAAAATCAAGGGAGTGGTGAATTTCATCCCCTTGGAGGGTGCTAGGGAAGTTTAAAGTATGCTTGAAAATAAGGTCTTAATCAGTAGCAAATACGAACAAAGTTTCAAATTCTACGGTTTACTTACAGCCGAAATATAAAACAACATGTAAATATTTGGCTCAACTTTGATAGCTCATACCTCGAAAACAAAAGAGTTGGCAAGTACTACGTCCTAGTAAAGTTTCCCGATTAAAAACTGAACCATCCTGTATACTGCCATACTGAAACCTGTATGGAAATACAGTATTCAATTACGGGGCACCGCTAGCGAATCAAACATTTTACAGCTGCAGCGATATCAGTCTAAAGTCCTTCGACAAATATGTAACGCATCTTGGTTGGTACTTAATTACATCTTACATTAAGACCTCATTATGTTTACTGTAAAAGAAATAATCGCCCAGCAAAGTTCTAAGTACCTGCAAAAGCTGCTAATTCATCCAAACCGACTTGCAAAAAATCTGTTGCGCCGGGCAACTATTAAGAGATTAAAGCGAAAGGGTCTACCAGAACTATCCATGTCGGAATAAAGAATGTACCTATCTTTCATTTATTATACTCCCTCCATCCAGAAATAAGTGTCCGATATCGATTTTATTGTCCAAAAATAAGTGTCCGATTTACTTAAAAATTAATTTATTGAAGCTTAATAACTATAAAATAAATATCGTTTCTAAGAAAATTTTTGACGGACATTTAAGTATTTAAACTGAATTGATGATGTCTTTCGCATGTTGATAAAGCCTAAAATCAAAATTTATAGAAACTGGAAGCCTACCTATTCTTTGTAAATGATCTCTACTCATATGTCGCGCTTTGTAATTATTGCCTTCATGGTTTCTACCATACACTGTTGGTGCCACTCAATTCGGAAAAGGCTTTTTCAACAGCAAGAATTAATGCAAGCCTTAAAAAAGCTTAAATCTAAGACGTTTGTATCGGGATTATTTGAAGCTTCATTAAACTCATTGTCACCAGGAAGAACGTGTGATTTAGCGTTGTCTTGCTGGATCCAAATTGTTTGGCGACGACCGGATCTTGGATATTTTGCTTAAATTTCGGGCAACAATTTTCCAATAATCATGTTCTTATACTCCTCTCTAGTAACTAGAAGTCTCAATATTTCTCGGTTGCTACTTTAGCACCATCGGCTAACGATTTTCATACTTGATCCCAAATTCGGCTTACAGTTTTTACGGAAATGTTAAATTTGTTCGCTGTCAGCTTAATTGAGCCTTGTTTCAGTTTGCTATTCTTACTCGATTCCAGTAAAGCATGATAAACAGCTTGCCTTGAGTTTGGACTTTTACAACCAACTTGTCAAAATGTTTTCCTTCTCTCCCATTATTTTCTTAAACCGGAACTTTATGTGAGGTCTTGAAAAGTCGCGTTTTTTTGATTAAAAACTTATATTGTGGAAAAAATGACAAAACTTTTTAAGGGCAGTGAAAAGCTTAACCTTTAAGGTCGCGGTTCAATCACGTGATGTTCGCAAAAGTGCAAAAAAAATTTGTAAAGTTCCGCTGTTGGTTAAAAGAGGTCGCCGAGAGTTCAATTCAGTTATTCATAGCGACGCTTTTTTATATCAGCTTACAATTAGTCATCCTACCGTTGAAATATTTTATTCATTGAGGAATATATTCTGGTTTAGCCTTACGCGATGCCTATTCTCGATATTATTTGGTGTTATTTTCATAACTTAACATTTTTACTTTTAAACAATTAATTTTTATTTTCAATTATTTATTCAAATATTTCTATTACCTAAATTTTGGTTAACACAAATTTTTTTTACCAGTATTAGATCCTAACTCAACATTAACAATGTATTACAACAATATTAAACATTTTCGACCCAATTCCACAGGAATCAGATTTTTGGCCATATACAGGGTGGATCAGTTTTTAATCGGGAAGCTTTACTAGGATGTAGTACTTGCCAAAATAACACAAGTTTTTTATATAAACATCGGGTCCCAACTCTTTTGTTTTCGAGCTATGAGCTGTCAAAGTTGATAAAAAAAATCGGTTTAATTTCGTCAGTCAATGATTAATATTTCAACAATATTCATGCATTTAATTTTACAACATTACTGAATTCGTCACTTGATTATATTATATACAGGGTGTTTCGGTAACTCGGTGAATAAATTTAACCACATATACTAGAGTGAAAATGATGACGATTTATGTAAAAAAAAATAGTAAAAGTCTTCAAACTTCAAAGATACAGGCCATCAAAGTTAGGAAATTTTAACACATTTTTCCAAATATCTTAAACACTATTTACAGTAAAGCGCTGAAATTTGGTACAGTATAAATCAATGTCGTGTAAAATTGTTAGGCAATTTATGAGTTGGATCGGTCCGCGGGAACAATGCTTACCGGCTGTTCCTAAAGTTTGTTTGCACAGAACTTTTTTATTCTTTCATAACCCTGCATTTATTTTTGCAGTTTCTAATAGTAAATTTAGTTTAGAAACTTTTATTACTCTTAGATAATGTTCATAAAAATCACCGTTTTCGTGTTAAATCCAAAAATGTTGGGTTCCGATTTCAATAGTGCTATTACTAAAAAAAAGAAATCTAAGTTTTTGAACATCCTTTAGTATTTTTTATTACTTGTCTTGTTATTTTATGTACTTTTTTTATTATTCCTGTTAGTGTTGATTTTTAATTTATTGTTTTTGAGTTCTTTTATTAAACCAACTAAAACAAATTAAAAATGTGATTTAGCTAAATCTACACTTGGACATGTTGCATACATAATAGTTATGACAGCTCAGCTCGATTTTCACTTGTCATTGCTAATTCAAATTATTTATTTATTTATTTTTTTTAGTGTTATTGAATTCGGAGCCTAACATTTTTGCATTTAATACGGAAACGGTGGTTTTTATCAATATTCTCTAAGAGTGATCAAAGTTTCTAAACTAAATTTACTATTAGAAAATGCAAAAATAAATGTAGGGTAATGATAGGATAAAAAAGTTCTGAGCAAACAAACTTTATGAACAGCCTGTATAGCATTGTTCCCGCGTACCGATCCAACTCAAAAATTGCCTAATGATTTTACGTGATGTTAGTTTACGCTGTACCAAATTTCAACGCTTTACCATAAATAGTGTTTAAGATATTTAGAAAAATGTGTTAAAATTTCATAACTTTGATGGCCTGTATCTTTGCAATTTGAAGACTTTTACTAATTTTTTTTACATGAATCGTCATCATTTTCACTCTAGTATATGTGGTTACATTTGTTCCCCGAGGTACCGAAACAGCCTGTATATGATGGTTTTTTATTGTGAAATAGTTTTGTAAAAATTGTTATTCTAAGATGGTTTTTTTATTGTAAAATAAAATTAAAGTTGTTAGTGATTTTTATTATTTTTTATAATGTAGAACCGTTTTTTTTTTGTGAATAAATAGTATTATTGTTATCTATGTCTATTACAAATTATTATTACTTTACTTTAGATTATTTATGTTCTTATATCTTGATAACAATTTGCTGTGTTATTTCTTACTTTCTCACTGTTAATATAATCACTAAAAATTAGGGCGGAAGGACTGTGATCAGCAACTCATTCATAATTGCCTACAAATCTTCTATCTGTTATATATATTTATTTACTCAGTAGTTAAAAGAGAAATTGTCCATGAACAAATGTTATTACCAACTCAAGATTAGTAATCAATTTATAATACGTTTTATAACATTTTATTGGCAATTAATTATTTTTTATATTTATTTTTTTTTTAAATTTTTAATTAGTACCTAAAGCCATCTACAAAGTAATTGCCAAAGGTTTACTTACAAGGGAAGTGTCACAACTGTGTCTCACCGATTTCGATGCAATTTGGTACAGTCATAGAATGGGCCAAAATAAGGTTCGTACATTTTTTTATACGTGCGGTAAAAGCCCCTGGGGCGAGTTATAGGGGTTGAAAGTTTGGAGAAAAAGTACGTTTTCACTTATATTTTAAAAATGAAAAGTGCTATCAAAATTTGGTAAATTGTAACTGATATTCATTTTAAAAGAGCTTTCTTTTGATGTATCACACATATACCAGAGGGTTAAGAAGGGCGAACTACCCCTATTTTTTTGGAATTATTTAAAAACCACCCTATCGATTTTGGCGGCATTAAGTATACTTCCAGCACGTTCAAAAATATTAGTTAAGGGTTTTTTCCCATTCGCTCTAGATCATCCCCAGCGAAGTTACGGGGGTTAACATGTAACCACTTTTCGTAAGAATGATGTGATAAAATTGTCAGGTATTTTGAAAATACTTTAACAAAACCGTAAATTAGTCGCACAATAAAATGTTTAATGTAAAATAAGGCATAATACACCATTTAGGGGTGGTTGGGGTTAACCACCCCCTTAAAAATTAATTCTATCCCGGGCATTACTTGTTGATTACGGCGAAATTTGGTACTGTGTTTGTTTTATATTTGAAGTAAAAATTTTTGAAAATGGTTATAAGGGTTACAAATTAGGGGTAGTTTTTTGTTTATACCTCGAAGATGAAAACTGCCATCGTAACTGTGGTATTGTTTTTTAAAAATCTATTAAAATCTATATGAATATTCCCCAGACTCCTGTAAATGAAGCAGAAGTTAGTTTTAAAGAAAATATACAGCGTATTTTAATGGAAAGTATGGAAGACTACAATATGCAAATTGAAGACGAAACTGTATTAATTTTCGATTCATCCAATGGCATCAATGACGGTCAGCAAATTATTGAAGACCAGGATACAACTGACAGGTTTGTAGAAGATACTGATGCTCATTGTCCATTGAAGGATGACATCGACTACGAGTACAAATTAGAGGCGGTAAATTACTGGACAAGTGGGAAGAAAGGTTATTTGAAACTAGAAACCGTAAAAAACAAATACCGAAAAGTAACGTCAAAGACCCAATTGCACAGGTGGTCTAAATATATTGAAGAAAGAGGGACATACAAAGAAAAATTAGCAGAAATTACCGAATTTGTAATTAATCAAGCGAGAGCCGCCGTAGATAATAAATTGCCACTACATGATATTGATATACGCAGATGGGCTATACAAGCTAGAAATGAAAAGAATTTATCTCCTCAACTGTTCAAAGCATCTCATAGCTGGGTGCAACGTTTTAAGAAAGCAAATCGGTTAGTAAGCCGAAAAATAACAAAATTTCTATCCCAAAAACAAATTGGAAATGTTGATCGAGTAAAAACTTTAGCAAAAGATTTCGTTAAAGAGGCAAAGCTACAAATCCAAATATATGGACCTGAAAACACCTACAATTCGGATCAGAGCGGTTTTAACTTGGAATTCCATTCGGGAAGAACATTAAGCGATTTAGGAGTTAAAACCGTAGAAAGTGTGGTCCAGTCGGTGTCATCTACAACGCACAGTTACACAATTCAACCCGTAATATCTGCTGATGGGAAACTTCTTTCTCCACTTTTTATTGTTTTAAAAGAACCCTCTGGCAGCTTTGGACCGAGGGTAGCAAATACAATGTTTAAAGCAGACAATATATACGTTTTGGCATCAAAATCTGGAAAGTTAACTTCAGAACACATGAAAAATTGGCTCCAAAATGTATATTTTCCAAATACTGGTTCTAAATCATTATTATTATTAGATTCTTGGAGTGGCCATTGTCCTGAAGTTATTAGTGAAATAACTCCATCAGGTACTAATTTTAAACATTTATCTATACCTGCAGGGACAACAGGTCAAATACAGCCCCTAGATGTATTTGGTTTCAGAATATGGAAAAATTTTATTAGAAGATTCTCTGATCAGATTATTCTTTACCAGTATGATGTCAATTTACATCAGAGGGATAACATATTAAAATTGCAATCGTTGACGCATAACCAGTTGGCTTCCCCTCGGTTTATAAATGTTTTTAAATACGCATGGTTTGCAAGTGGCTATATAGAGGAGAGACCAGACCATTTTGAAAATCCCGTGGAAGTTTGCTTTTCGAGTGAGAAGCCAACGTGTGATATCTGTGGGGATATAGCGGTCATAACATGTGCATGGTGTAAAAAATCCTTATGTTTAAAACATTTTTTCCACGACTTTCATTTTTGCCAACACTACGTAGAATAAAAATAAATTTAATATTGAAAATTAATATAATACATAAAAAACGTCAATTAGTAATGTAGAATAAACTTCTTTGGTATATTGAACTATTTTTTTTGTCAGTTGCTTTTTAACTCATAAATAAATAAAATATCTTATTTATCTAGTAGTTTTATATTTATTATTTAAAGAAAATGAGGGTAGTTTACCTCGTGGAACATCGATAGATAGATTTTTAAAAAACAATACCACAGTTACGATGGCAGTTTTCATCTTCGAGGTATAAACAAAAAACTACCCCTAATTTGTAACCCTTATAACCATTTTCAAAAATTTTTACTTCAAATATAAAACAAACACAGTACCAAATTTCGCCGTAATCGACAAATAACGCCCGGGATAGAATTAATTTTTAAGGGGGTGGATAACCCCAACAACCCCTATATGGTGTATTATGCCTTATTTTACACTAAACATTTTATTGTGCGACTAATTTACGGTTTTGTTTAAAGTATTTTCAAAATACCTGACAATTTTATCACATCATTCTTACGAAAAGTGCTTACATGTTAACCCCCGTAACTTCGCTGGGGTTGATCTAGGGCGAATGGGAAAAAACCCTTAACTAATATTTTTGAACGCACTAGAAGTATACTTAATGCCGCCAAAATCGATAGGGTGGTTTTTAAATAATTCCAAAAAAATAGGGGTAGTTCGCCCTTTTTAACCCTCTGCTATATGTGTGACACATCAAAAGAAAGCTCTTTTAAAATGAATATCAGTTACAATTTACCAAATTTTGATAGCACTTTTCGTTTTCAAAATATAAGTGAAAACGTACTTTTTCTCCAAACTTTCAACCCCTATAACTCGCCCCAGGGGCTTTTACCGCACGTATAAAAAAATGTGCGAACCTTATTTTGGCCCATTCTATGACTGTACCAAATTGCATCGAAATCGGTGAGACACAGTTGTGACACTTCCCTTGTTAGTACTATTTTGTCGATTTTAGGCAACCCATTTTACACCTTTTCGTAATGACTAAAAATTGTGACAAAATCGCATATCTTCAGAAAAAACACATTCATGAAATAATCACATAGCTATTGCACTTTTACGAATACGGAATCTGTTCCTAAGATACATAAGCATTAGATGACATATTTGCCACCTCGTTTAAGTCCCTAATCTCTTCTAGAGAACGATTTGTATTAAGCCCTTATTATGACTAACTTTCGTAATTTATTTCTGTCAGCGTCATGATTATTTTAGAATACTAAATATGTCATTCCGTAGAGTAATATATGTACTTCAAGCCTACGTATTTACTTTTTTATAAATATGTAGCATTAAGTCGTGAATGTACATCTACGTAACCTCTCCCGGCGTATATAAAAATGGACGCTTTGAACCGCCCCCTTAATAAGTGTTTTCAGAAATGACAATTGACGTTTAAAAGCAAGGCAGCCTTTTCTTAATTTTTGAAAAAAAATCGAATCGGACACTTATTTCTGGACGGAGGAAGTACTAACTATACAAAAATGTTATGGTTTGTCATAACCATGCATTAATATGGTTTTCTTTTGGACCTACTATAGACAACCTAAGCCTTGACGTCATAGAGATGGGCGGAGCTTATACCGACTCCAAACATTTTCGTTGCTAACTGTGTTGCTAACGGTAAATCACCATATACAATTTTTCATTAGTGTTAAAATAAAATAAACTAAGTGATGACATTTCAAATGACATTTTTTGGTGATTTATCGTTAGCAACAAAATTGTTTGGAGTTAGTATAAGCTCCGCCCATCTCTGTGACGTCAGACTTAAGCAGTCTATTGAGCGGGTTCCTACTGTGTTATTACTATTTTTTTGTATTGTTAAACATACTGCTTATTGTTGTTGTATGCGATAGATTCCAGTAATAAAATGAAAATTAAAAAAAATGTACTTACCATTAAATTTTGGCAGAGGTAGTATCTTTATTACCTTATTTAAGATGGTATAATTTTTAAACAAGCTTTAAAAAAAAAAAGGTGTTATCCCTAAAATGTTGGATGCGGAGTGAGGCAAGGAAAAGAAAGTCTAAGTTGATGGAATCAAAATTACTAAAAATTAATGAGGTTGTGATAACTCTAAAGAAGATTAGTTGCCCAACAATAAGGAAATAAATAAGGAGTGCCTTGAGTGGAGAAATTTAAGGAATATGAAATTGTGAAAATTACAAACGTCAATTTGCAGCGAAATTTTATTTAGAGTTATAACGTCGAATTGCTATAATATATCTATTTGTTTTGCACAAACCTCAGATCTGGAAATTATCCTAACATAACTGGCTAAACCTGAAATTGCAATCATTGTGTAAGAAAAGGCGCAAAAATAAACCTAAATACAACTGTTGACATATAAACCCGACTATTAACCTAATTAACAATATAAACCATATTAAAATGAGATGAACAATTAATATAATCCAACAGAAACGAAATAGTTTGATGAACGAATTTGAAGATTATTTAATATTCTTACCTTTGTTATTATTAATCCGTTAATTTCTTTGGATTTTCTTTAATCCTTCTTCAGCTTCAAACAGCTAAACATCCATGGTTACATCAACAGGAAACAACATAAAATCCTCACTCCAAAAAAATCCATCCTCTTTGCCAATGAAGTATAAAATCATTTCTCTTGGATCTCTTGAACACCCATTATTCTTCAACTCTACAAAATTAAATAGAATTAATTAATAACAAAAAAAAATTGTTAAAAATCTGATTGGTTTTTATAAACATTTAATTTAATTTATTTTTCTTTACAGGTATGACTCCATTGTTAGCAGCGGGTGTAACCGGCCACAACCACATAGTAGAGTACCTTATAAAATTACCACACTTAGTATCCCGAAAAGAAAAAATAGACGCCTTAGAACTTCTCGGTGCAACCTACGTAGATAAAAAACGCGACATGATTACAGCATTGGAATATTGGAAACAAGCGATGCATGAAAGATATTTCGGTGATGGCCCCGTAATCTTAAAAAAATTAGCTGAAAAAGTGCCCGCTTACGATTATTGTCAAGAAATAGCGGACATCGAAGGTTTAGATGAATTAATGGCCGACCCGGATGAAATGAGAATGCAGGCGTTGGTGATCCGTGAGAGAATTCTCGGTCCAGCTCATCCGGATACAAGTTATTTCATCAGATACAGAGGAGCGGTTTACGCTGATGCGGGAAAATTTAACCGTTGTATAGAATTGTGGAATTACGCTTTAGATATGCAACAAGCGATGTTAGAAAGTTTAAATCCAATGACGCAAAGCAGTTTATTTAGTTTCACCGAATTGTTTTCGTTTATGATGGGCGAAGAAGGTAAATCAACATCGCGGGGAAGAATAGTCCCTCCAGTTGATTATAATGAAATCTTAAGAGTGTTTTATAAAGCCATTATGGAAGTCGAACAAGGTAGCAAGATGTTAGAAAAGATGCCGAATGTCCTTCGTGATACGACCTATTTAACCAGAGTTTTAGTTATCACACTTTATCTAGCTTGTTTACTCACACGTTTGTTACAAAATCAAAAAATTGAAAGTGATAAAATAATGATTTCTGAAAAAATTCATCGAGCCATATACGATTTGGTTAAATTAAAAATTAAGGGAAAATTAGGTCGAACAACTTTACATTTAGCTTGTTGCCGAGACGCAGCCCTCGTCGGTCGTTATCCAGCCTGCCAATTTCCGTCACCACACTTAGCGGAAGTCCTTTTAAAAGTCGGCGCTGATCCAAATGCTAAAGACGAAGAAGGCAACACACCTTTACATCTAGCAGCAATGGCGAGACCATGTCCGTTAGGACTTGCTAAAACGCTTTTAGACGGTGGCGCTCATATGGATTTAGTGAATAATAATGGTGAGACATTTGCCAGTTTATTAAAAGGACAGGAAGTGCACGAACTGGCTAATACTGCTAAATACACGAGACTGACGTGTGCTGCTGCGCGTATCGTTAAACAATTTCGTATACCTTATCGGGGACTTGTACCCCAACAACTTGAGGCGTTCATCGCCAACCACTGAGTTTTATTTGTATTTATTTAATTTTTTTTTAACAAGTTTTTTGTTGTGTCTTCGAATTATGCGTGATTGTGTGGCGGAATAAGAGGGAGATAGATTACAAAAAAAAATAATAATAACAGAGTTGTGAGTGAGGTTTTAAATTAAATTCAAGAAGAAAAAAAAACGTTTGTTTACTTCGTGTCTTCTTTAAGGGGTACTACGCACTATCGACTTCTCGCCCATGATCCGGTCGAAAGTGTGTAATAACCCTAAGGTTTTCTTTTTACTATTAGTGTCTTTCTTTTCATTCTTTTCGGTCGTGTTCGAAGATTATAAATTTAAAAAAATGCATGCTCCTTTCTATTTAGAAAGAAAAGAACCTAGATTTCCACAGAAAACAACCTATAGAGTTTTATCAAAAATTAGATTTTTATCTAAAGAATATATTATAATATGTAAAGAATAGAGTAGCGTCTTTAAAAGAAATGTTGCGAAAGGAGTGGAATGTTTTTTTTTCTTTTTCGAGGGACAATCGAAGAACAAGAGCCGAAACGAAGCGAAGAATCGAACGAAAAATGATTGTGATACCGATTTAAAATTAAAAAAATAATTATTATAAAATTAAAAATAAACCATTGATATTAGCCACATTGTGTTAGATAATAAAAAAAAAAGATAGTCCGTATATTACCCAATTTTTTCTTCGTCGTTTTTGTTTTAAGAAGTACTGAAGAAGAATAAATAAAAACCTGAAAGTATCGACTAAAATCGTCTTTTCTTTTTAACCTAATCATTATTTAGCAACATTAGATAACAATATAAATTATTAAAAAGTTGTGTGATTATCATTTAATTTGCCAAATCAATTATAATTTTCTTGCGGGAAAAATTCAAGTCTGAAGACGCACTGCTAAATCCGAAACTTTCTAGTTTTAGTATTAGTTCAATAAAAATATGCAACATAGTGATATCTAGTGCTAACCAACACTACTTAACACTGTCACTAGAACTATAAACATTCTGGTTTAGCCGTTCGTCTCATAAGACGGCTAAACCTAAATGTCTCTAGTTTTAGGAATAGTGTTAGTTCTACTTTTAGTTCGATAAAAATATATATCAAGCACTAAATAAGAATTAAGACTAGAATTAACACTAGACCTAGAACTAGAAAGTTTCGGGTTTAAACCCGCAGCTTTCTACTTCTAGATCTAGTGTTAGTTCTAGTTTTACACTAGCACTATTACTATGTAGAACTAATACTATTTTTCAATAAAAATATGCAACAATGTAGCACTAAATAACAATTAAAACAAATTAGGTATAGTGTGTTCTACGCACGGCTATCCAAGCGATTGGTGTTCCTCGCTTGGCTTTACTTAGATCTAAAATTAATATGATAGACTGGAACTCAGTATTGTCATCCAGTGACCCCGATGTTGACGATCTGTATCGTGAGTTTTCAGAAATGTTCATGTATTTTTACGATATGTGTTGTCCATTAAAACAGAGGCGTCCTCCTGCTGGTTGTGGCCTCTCAAAATGGGTCACCCAGGAAATCGGAACATGTGTTTTGAATTATTTGGAATCTCTAAAAGATAGAGCTAATACCAAGAAGTTGGAAGTGATATTTTATTCGGATAAGTGTTCTGGTCAGCAGAAAAATCAGTTTTTGTTTGCAATGTATCTTTACGATCATATAAATTCCATAGCGCACAATTTTTTAATAAAAGGGCTTACGCAGAACGAGGGTGATAGCGTTCACTCTGTTATTGAGTGTCAAATAAAACGTGCTTTAAAATCAGTACAATGAGTCAGTTAAGGTATCTAACATTAAAATCATTAACGCTGAAGAAGAACAACCAGATAAACTATTCTACAAAACGTCTTATGGTAAAGAGCAATTTCATATCATTCATTTAAAGCAACCAAGAAACTCAAGTAACAGAAGATCAGAAAATACCGTTAGTGACACTGTTGTAGAATTGAAGAGATTGTATAACACCAAACCTGGATTAAGTGAAAAAACAAAAAAAGTATATTAAGTTTGTTTTCTCAGAACAAATCTGTTATTCCGCAGTATTACTTTAATTATTTCAAAAATTTGTAATTTAAGAAGATAATAGTTTTTATTTGATTTATGCTATAATTTTGTCTTTTAACTTCAACCACATTTTACAAGAACAGTCTCTTTAATGATTAAAATCCAAATACATCGAATACACAGAACAGTCTCACAATTCAAATAAGGGTTCAATATTAAGGGCAGCTTTATAAACTCTGTCTAGATAATAATTTTTTTCGTAGCCCCTTATATTATTATGAAATCGTTACAAACAAAGATACTTGGAAAAATTCGCATACATTTTGGTTTTTTTTTACATACACGTGAGCAATAAACTTTCAAACCGTTCTCCTACAAAATATCAATTTTTGAGATATATTACTTTCTTGTATGCCGACGATGTTATCTAGTGCTAACCAATTCTACTTAACACTATCACTATAACTAACATTAGACCTAGAAATACTCGGGTTTAGCCGTCTTAAGAGGTACGGCTAAACCTGAATGATTCTAGTTCTAGTGTTGGTTCTACTTTTAGTTCAAGAAAAATATACAACAACCTAACGCTGATTAACAACTAAGACTCTAACTAACGCCACCACTAGAACTCTCAATACGGCTAAATTAGATAACCAGAATTTATGCAACCAATATAACATTAGTTATTCCTCTCCTCATCAAATTTAGCTTTGATCATTAAATTTTTTTAATAAATTTGTGTACTAAACACTCTAGAGCAGTGTTTCCCAACGTGGGGTCCACGCCCCACAGGGGGGCAATTCGATTGTTAAGGGTTTAATAATTAACCACATTTTTATTAGACAGTTTAATAAAAAGTGTTACTAAATGCTATTTTTTTCTTTTCTTCATAAAAGATCTCATTGTTGTGCATCGTACCCTTGAGGCTATAGTTATCAAATTTCATTACTCATCGCTAAATCGGGAAAAAACATATAAATAAATAAAAATGAAGAAAAACGAATCATTTATTGATTCGCAAATAGGTTTGTTTATTTTAGTGTAGCCTTAGCTTTATTCTAGGGGTAATAATATTCGGGAATGTTCGGCGATAATCGGCCGCTGGTCCGATCTGTGCACATTTATTGCTTCAACTGGTTTCGACAAAGGTTGTAAAGGTGTATACACATCAACCGAACGAACACCGAACACCAAAAGCGAATTCCACCAATGTGTTCGTTAATACACAGGCGAATCAAACGTTTGGTTCGCCTTCGCATACGTTCGCTCCGAGAGCGGTACATCAAAGAAAATCGGTTTTTGGTGTGGCCGGATTTGTTATTCGTGTGCTTAGTGTGTACAAACTTCCAAATGTTGAACAAACGAACAACAAACGTTCGTTGTTTGGAGTTCGCTTGATGTGTATGCACCTTTAGTAAACAAACCGCGTGTTGAGTGCCTTAAATTTTTAGTGTTTACAACTGCTTCTATACCAATGGTAGAACAATATATTGTATATACCATATTGTATATGGTATAGTAGAAACCACGAGAGCTGGCAGTGACAGATCGCTTAAAAATGGTATGAATCAAGATATGGACGTACGATTTAGATTATTTCACCATATACATTTAAATGTAAGTTATGTTAGTAATGGAGGTTATATGTCAAACATATTATTAAAACATTTTCGGCTTGTGAAAACACTAACAGATTCATGACAACGCTGACAAAACGTTTCGATTTGAGGTTATAATTATAGAGTTACATCCCTAAGGTCCATTACTACCATCATTTAGTTAAATTTATCTTATAGATAAACAATTATAGCCGTAACCGTAGTAATAATCCCTTAGATAGCTTACCCAGAAGATGGTAGTAACGAGCCTTAGAAGAACAGACGTACTTTTTCGACGTGGCCATTTGAATTGTACAGCAGACATATTAAACTAATGCTATCTCTTTCTAACACACATTACTCTCTAGCGGTTTGTGAACTACGTATGGCATTTGTAAGAGCGGAAAACGATGATTTACTGCCAGCGTTCGTGGAGTCTACTATATATACAATTTCTTTGATAATAATGATGGTTTATTGATCACCAGGTATATAAAAAAAAATTACAAATGTAACAACCAAATACCTAAAATAAATAACTATGATGATCAAACTTATGATGAGGTTCAATATGTACTGATCTTCCACCTCACCATAGAACAAAAGTGAAAAACAGAAGCTAATTACTAACGCGGTAAAAAAGATCAGATCAAAAGAAGCTCCACGAATCTTACAAGTACAGTTCTTCGGAAGCTCCAATAAAAGTGTTCGAAAGGGTTCTCCAAAGAAAAAAAAAGTGCTGCCCAAATAATCAGCTTCTGAAAATGGCTAAAGACGCACACTCAGCTAACGCACAACAAGGAGGAAGTTCATTTATTACTTTGCATAACTGGTGTGAAAAACATCTTTTAAAACTTATGGTATAAAATATTGGTGGGAATAATTTACCCCTAAATCTAACATTGGCCGAGTGCATGTCCGCATGAAAACATACTTTTTTGACAGATACGGAGGTTTTTGTAAGGTCGTTATTTTATAGTATAGAAGGTGTGTAGCGATCTTCTTCTCTGCATGTTTAACCACTTCAAAGTAGCCAACTGATGCTACTGTAACCCATTAGATGGGGAAGAAAAGTGGTTGTCTAAAATTGATGGAAATCCAGAAAAGCTTTTTGTTCATTGTGTTATTAATAGAGCAAAGTTGGTAGCTAAAAGCATTTCCATTTAAAAAAAATGGAATATTAAATTCAGTTATAAAATCGTTACTAAACGTGAAGATCTCTTCAAGTTATTTTGTGCAGAACAAAATGAAGACTATATGAGACTTATAATTTGCTTGAAGAGATTTATGGAATCGTTTGATACCCTTAGTGAATTTTTAAGCGACAAACCTGCAATGAAAAATCTGTTAACGGTTGGTAAGGTTCGATGCTAAGGCATTTGTTAGTTACCTAGCCTATATCTTTGAAACATGAAATGTTTTAAATAAGCAACTCCAAACAACAAATAAAACTCTTGACGACGCAAAGGCCAAGATATTTGGTTTCATTACATTTGTTGAATTATATCAGACACAAATTTACAACAAAAATTTTGAAAATTTTCATTTGCTCAAAAAATGCGAAGCGACTGATACCGCATACATGTTATTGTCGATCATCTGAATATTTTATCGACGGATTTAAAATCAATTCATTTTCAAATCTGGATGATGCAACCAATGTTGGTAGATTTGTCTGACATTTCAAATATGCAGCATTAAGAAGAACTCGCAGAAATGATGAGTCTAATAAACCTTTGTTTGATATAAAAGGAGCGATATGGCTTTGTGACGAAACCGAAATTAAATATCCAAATGCAATTAAATGCGCAAGAGAACTATTGTTGCCGTTTCCATCTTCATATTTAGTTGAATGCGGATTTAGTGCCAAAAACGATCTGTTGCTAAAACGTTGGATATAACAAAACGAGGCGAGTTGAGACTGAAATAAATTAAATTGGAACCGACATAAAATGTCTTTGCAGTAAACATCAAACGCAAGGATTTCGCTAAATCTGAAAAAGGAATATAAAAACCTATCATTAAAATTATTTTGTACTTTAATTTCAGTTCTCAATTATGTTTTGAAAATTTTCTTGTGATATTTTCATAAAACTCATTAAGTTTCTTTAGTAAAAAAATTCAATTTTTGAATATTAAAAATTATGTATACAGGATGTTTCTGTAAATAGTGGCATAATTTGAATCACAAATACTAGAGTTAAAATGATGACGTGTAAAAATTTTTGGTCGAAATCCATAAATGCTTAAGATATGGACCTTTAAAGTTAAAAAAATTTGAAAAATTTTCTTAAATATTTTCAGTATGGTTCTAAGACAAGCCACGATTACACACCTACGATTAATGAAAACATTTCATAATCGAAATTGTATCTTTTTGCGAATAACCCGAAAACGATGCCTCTAAACAAAAATTTCTAAGAGTGAAAATAATTTTAAATGAAATAGGCTTTAAGATTCAGTTGTAAAATTTAAGGGTTTATGACATAACAATAAAGTTTTAAGGAAATAACCAAATAACCTTTGTAAACAGGCTGTATAAAATTGAACCCGTGGTTACATACAGTGTGTCTGTGAAGTAACGGATATAGGCGATAAAATCATTATAAACGGTTTATGGAAAAATCCCTGAAATAGGTCTAAAGATTTAATTTTTTTGCAATTGTTTGGTGCAGATTTTAAATTTCTTCCGCCATTTTTAAGCGAGTTATGACGTCATCAGAATTTTTTCAAATGGCAATCCCCCATGTTTAGTAGGGAATATGAAAGAAGATTTTTTTCTGAATCTAATACAGTCAATATTAATATTGCTTGCATAAGAAAATTTTCGAGAAAAATTACTTTAAAGTTTAACTACGAAAATAGCAGTAGCCATGACTAACTATGGTAACCAATTATTTTAAACAATTTCCTAAGTGTCAAAAACTGATTTAGTAAGTAGTTGACCTCTTTAATACAACATATCCTGATCACCAACTCATTAGTCAAAATATGGTGAGCCTAGCTGTGACTAAATTTAAACAGCATGGCAATCTCTCGAAGTCTGGCCTACTATATGTTGCAAGGGAAGTTCAACAAATCGTGGTTTTGGCTGGGCAAGAAAACCCTCATGTTACTGTAAGGAGTATTGGGTCTAATTTCGACATTAGTAAATCAACGGTTCATAAAATTTTAAAACCCTCAAAATATCATTCCTATAAAGTAAACCTGATTCACGAGCAATGAATCGTAGTTTTTATAACGATGACGAAGACTTTGTCAAAAACATAATTTTTTCGACGAAGGGACATTTACATTGAGTGGACAAGCAAATAGACAAAGTTGTCGGTATTGCGCTACCCAAAATCCAAATTAGCCATGAAAGTTGCACACCCAATATCCGCAAAAGATTTGAGGAAACCTTAAGTGGAAAGAGATGTTTAAATTTTTTCAAAGCGATGTCATTCCTTCCATCCCGATAATGTTCACACAACTCAATTCCAACAAGATGGCGCGCCACCACACTTCAAGAAGCTTTACTAAATCAGTTTTTGACACTCAGGGAATTGTTTAGAATTGGTTACCATAGTTACTCATGGCTACTGCTATTTTCATCATTATACAAATTTGAAAATTTTCTTATCTAACCAATATTAATATTGACTGTATTCAGAAAAAATCCTCTTTCATATTCCGAAATAAAAATGGGGATTGCCATTTAAAAAAAATATCGATGACGCCAAAAATTTAAAATCTACACCAAAAAAATTTAAATCTTTAGACCCGTTTCAGCAATTTTTCCATAAACCGTTTATTATGATTTTATCGCCTATATCCGTTACTTTATGGACACACTGTATTTTCAAAAGTGATCTTATAGAATTTATCATGATAAAATTGTACTGTTTGCCAAATTTAGTCTTTCTAAGACAAACCATATTGAAAATATTTAAGAAAATGTTTAAAAATTTCTTAACTTTATTTCATAACTATAATATGAGTTTAGACTAAAAATTTCTACACGAATCGTCATCATTTTGACTCTAGTAATTGTGATTAAAATTATGCCACGACTTACAGAAACATCCTGTATGTGGGGGGCCTGGCACAAAAAACGTTGAGAAACACTGCTCTATGTAAGCACATCAAGCTGTTTTTATAGCATTCAAACAAAAAATGAAACATAATCAGACAAAAAGAAAATTATTTCTTTAATAACATTTCGTGTAATCTTAATGAGGCTCATGTATCTCAAATTTGAAGGTTTTCCGATGACGCTTTCAAAACAACTTCGTCAAAATCAAGTTAAATTTTCGACATTTGTATCCGTATTAAGTTTACTTTTTATGTATTCACAACGGCAAGTCGAAACTAATAACAATCTAAGTTGAATTCAAGTCTACAACAATGTAGTTGAGAATTTACATTAACATTTCCGTCATTGCTTGTTGAGAGTGTTTCTTCGTCATCTAACCTATTTTTCTTCAAATTACTACACTTAAGCCGTTCATCCATAACAAAAACAACGTTAAATAGTTATTCGAATAGTAACATACATTGACACCCGGATATACGAATTTATTTGTAAATAAATAAAAAAATTTCGCATTCGCCGCTTTGTTCTTGTTGGATTTGTTATATCCATCTCAATTGTGAATTATATTACGTACATAATGGATACCCACAGTCGCTGTGCAATGTTGAAAAAACCTTCATTCTTGTTTATACTTTTACAACCACATTAACTTGTATATCAAACATGTTCTGAATAAGTTACTACCAAATTGAATAAAGTAGGAATGCAGTTGTACGGCAGTGACTTCCGCTGTGACATGAACATAATGCTAGATCTAAGTTGATTAAGTGCACTTAAAGAAAGCTGTCAATGGTAGTGGACAGTGGAAAAAAAATAGATAGGAATTAGCAGTGGATGAAGAGTCTGCGCTGTGCATAATGGAGGAACGTGTTGGTACCAGAATGTGGGCTTCCAAGCAATTTAAACACTTGATTTGGTTGAACTAAAACAGGAACAAACCACATTTTTCAAAACAGCGTTAATACCAAACAATCGTCTAGATGTTGCAAGATGGCTGGAATAATTATGAAATACGGCCGCTGTAGATACGATGCATCATAATGGTTCTGCTCGTTTCAAAAGCGCCATTAGCATGATTAATAGCAGAAAACAATATATCACTGAGGATATTTACAGCCAATTAATTAGATATAATCAAAAGGATGGAATTTGGATTATAAGCTAAGGATGATAATAAGAAGGATGCTTATTTAACATGCCATCAGCTATGGTGGTGTAAAACACCACGTTTGTCCTCAGATCCTTTAGATATAAAACTTATGTAATAAAATTTATTACATTAGACATAGTGAAGCACTCGCAATTAAGGTATCCAACCCCTGTAATAATTCAGGTATGAAAATTTGTACTTTCTAACAACTTGTCCTTATGTACACCTACCAAAAAAAAAAACTGGGTAATACATGAGCCGAACACTCACCTTTGTTGTACCATAGTAGCGCTAATCCTTTCGTGGAGGTCATACCGATTTTAAAGTCTTGCAACCAAAACGCAAAATTATATGAATCCCATCAATAACAATCCAACCTAACACCAAGGGTTTAACATGTTGGAAAAATACTTAGGAATTAGATTTGGCTAGTTACAGCTCATCATATCTTTTTCAACTGAAAAGTTGAAAGTGCCTTGCAGGTAGAGTTGCTATTAATAAGCCGATGGACAAAATAGAAGAATCTAATAAGAAGTGGGGGGTTAAGTACGGATAGTGTGAAAAAAGAGGAACTTTAAGGAAACATGCTGCAAAACTTTTCTCCCATGTAACCAAACCCATTTCTCGATTTTTAAATTCTCTTTACGTAGTCCAAGGTGATTTTCTACAGGAATAAATGTTTTAAAATCGATCAAGGATAGAACAAAAAAAATTGAATAAAAATCTATTCGATGTTATGCTATTTTAGATTTCATAATTTATTTACACAAAAATATAACTTTAATTGTAAAATTTATATCCTTTTATTTTCCCTAATACAAATCCAAACTTATCCACATTTTTCATAGTTTTAGCTTCAACATGTATTTATGAAGAAGAAATAAAAACTAAACAATATCTTAAACTTGCATTTTTATTAGAAGTACCATTTATTTGCAATATTTTAGTATAAAACTAAAACTTATATGAAAAGACAAATTATAAACATCAAAACGAACACACTATGACACAAAACATTTAAAGAAACTCTTTGTCGTTTGTTGAAAAACGCTTACTAATCGTGGATGAACTAAGAATGTCTCTTACCGACGGATCCGGTCACAAACTAAAAACTAAGATTAATTTATTTCTCATAATAAACAATTTTTTTGTTGGAATTTCGGCGTTGATTAAAAGTAGAAGCGGACGTCGATAGTTCTCCCATCAATTCTCGCCTTGTCCATATTTTCTGTTAAAAAAACGTTAAGGAAAAAAAATAACCTGAAAAACAAAATTAACTTTTTTGCAACAATAAGAAATCGATGAAAGCCCAAAATTTTAAATCAGTAAAAACTACTCCACATCTACTTAAGGATACTTATAGCTCTTTCTGCATCCCACTCATTTGCAAAGCCGACCAAAACGTTTCCGTTTCCTTTATCCTCAACCCTTTGGACCTCGCCAAACTCACAACATTTGTCTCTTAACATTTGATACCCAGCGGTGTGCGGAAGCTGGAAATTGAAAACGAACCCAAAACGTTGACGATTTTATAACGAAGACCAACTTATTAAAAATATGTAACTTACGTTGCTGATAAGAATTTTATTTGAATACCCAGTTTTGCTCTGTTGATTTTGACTACGCATCCCCGCGTTAAACCCTCCACTTCCTCCGCCACTATTTTCGCGGTCATTCCCCCGATTAAAACCTCCACCACCACCGCCTCCTCCTCCTCCTCCAAAACCGGAATTTTTCGACCCATCAAAATTTTGGAAGTTTCTATTTCCGCCGCCGCCTCCACCACCTCCTCCGGAATTAAATGTGCTCATTTGATTATTGCCACCACCTCCTCCGCTGCCTTGAAAACCCCCCAAGGACTGGGACGTGAACGAATCGTTTCTGTTAAAGCCTCCCGCTTGACTCAAATTAGAAGCGTTCAAGTTACTTAACGACTGGCTCTGTACTAAAGGGTTAGAAACCAAATTAGCCGCAATACCGCTTAAATCACCACCTCCGAGGAGATTATTTGGTAAATTAGCCAAATTGGCCGCTTGAAGAACCGCCGCAGACGTTGTCCCCAAATTCCCCAAAGCCGAAGCGACGCTATTTAAATTATTTAGAGGAGCCCCGGCGTTAATACCCATCAAATTCGGAACTGCACCGAGTATACCAGGCCCAGAATTCGACAATTGATTATTATTCGACGAATTTGAAGAGGGCAAATTATGAGCAACATCTTTCAAAGCTTGACCGTTCACACCCAAACCCATACCGATCGATTTAAGACCTTCGGGAAGTTTTTCTTTGTCCGGAATGCGATCCATTCGGACCGTCAATGGACGACCAAACAATTCGTGATTGTGGAACATTGAAATCGCTTGAACCGATTCAACTGGGTGGTCATATTCAATAACAGCGAAGCCACGACAACGACCATCTTTATCTAAGGGCATGTCCACCCATAGGACCTTACCCGCCAAACGGAAAACTTCTTTTAATTTCTTCTTTTCAACCGTGTAGTCCAACTGTAAGGAGTAGATAAAAATAAGAGAAAAGTGAAGGTAACCTACCCCTACCTACTCAATCTTTTTTATGTAACATAAAGGTTTAATTATTATTAAAGGTTTTAGGAGGTTGAATTTGTTTCGTCTCGCTAAAAATGAATTAGTTAAAATTTTGAACAAACTCCACCTTCTAAAGTCCAAACGTTTTACTTAGATACTGGTTTGAGAATATACACAACAAATATAGGAGCCTGAGAAACAAATTTAAAAATGAAAAGATTTCTTTTTCACGGCGGACATTTTAGGAGGTTGGATTAATTTAGAGTTTGTGAAGAATCTTCTTTAATCCTCGACTTTCTTTCAAAATATATTCTTAAACCTAAACATTTTATCGTTACGAACACAACCTCAACAGTAAGTTAAGAAGTATAAAAGGAGCTAATCCAATCTCTTAAAACCCCATATTTCCAAATTGTATTATTCAGTAACCAGAAAGAAAGTAACAGTAATACGCAGATTTGGTAGATTCCATTACGTGTTTTAGGAAATGAAGAGTAAATTAACAATAAGAGAGGAAGAATAAAGAGGTAACTTTAATAGTGATGTGGTTTAACTAAATATTTTAGAAGGTTGGATGATGCTCCTAGATAAACTTCTTCTATAATTAATTGTAGCATATTGTAACAACGACAATTCCAAAGAAATTTCTCTTTTTTGAAAACATGAAATTTCTTTAGAGTTCTTACAGAGGGCTTTGTACAATTTTACTAGAACTGATAGTTAACATCAGCTTTATGTTGATATAATTGCATATCCAGCGCAACAAAAAGAACGATACTTCTTACATTGCCGAGGTCGCTTGTCGGCGAAGCCCTGGAGTTGATACATTATGAGTACAAAGCTTAACTCAAAAGGATTTTGCAATTATGAGCTATGATATCAGCTCTAAAATAAGACTTTTATTATCTAAGAAATACAGAATTATTTACTTTACCTAAGTATACAGAGCAATTATTTTTATAAGTAAAAGAAGTAAAAATTATTAAAGGGAAACTCTATACAGTGAATTTCACTTAAGATGTAATATACAAAAATATATTCTATAGAAACCAGGGCGTATCTATTTACTTTGTCCCACATAAAATGCAACATGTCAATATAATTTGACATTACGCAGTGTAAGTAAAACTAGACTAACACTAGCACTAGAACTAACATTAAACCTAGAAACATTCCATTTAGGGTAGGTTTTGGCAGGTATCGCTAGTTAGCATAAAATATCACTATGTTGCATTTTGTTATTGCACTAAAACTAGAACTAGCTAGTTTGGCGGTAGGTTTAAAATAATTTTAGTCTAAACAAATTTAAATTCGACCCTGTCCTTGCCTGACCGGCTTTTATTTATGACTGTCATAAAAACCGATGTTGTTTGAAATTGTGGTACACTGTCGCAACTGTCACAATTCGAGGTTCGGTTTGATTATTAAAGGCTGCTCTAAGAACAAGATTGAACTTATCTGTATTATTTCGACGTGTTTGCGAAGAAAAGAATGGATAGAAAACATTCAAAGGGAAGTTCTAAACACGCGGATAGACAAAAAAAAAGAAAATTTGTCGGGAACAGATATACGCAGGAGACGGAAACTACTATAGTGAACCTAAGTCATGGTTCCAGAATTATTGTATTTTTAACTGTATGTTTACCTCAATTTCGGAATTAGTAATCTGTAAAATATGTAAAAAAGAAATCAGATATGGTGCAACCAGTGTTCGTGGATTAGGATTTAAAATATCGATGGAATGTCAATGTGGTGTTCAATATATACTTTCTTCTCCTATGATTCCAAATCGTACGACGTAAATATTATAGAAGGTTAGTGTTAATCATGAGATTATTAGGTGTTGACAGAGAGAGGTTACATTTATTTTATGGTCTCATGGATTTAGTTTGACATTATACTTTGCTGCTTTAGAAGGAAATATACACATAGGATCAAAAGCAGTATTTGATGTATTGAAAAAAAAGGCAGTAGAGGATGAGAAAATCAAAAATACTGAAAACGGCAATTCGGAAACAGAAATTACTGTCATTCCAGGAGATCCATGTTACAAGTACAGAATAATTTAAACGAAAATTTTACTTCAAAACTTGCTTTTATTAAATATGCTATTTTCGTTTCAAGAAATTACTGTGTCCGGCGATGAAACGTGGAAGAAGAGGGGCTTTAATTCATTATTTGGAATGGCGACTCTTATCGGAAAGTATAGTGGAAAAGTGATCGATCTTATAGCAAAATCGTCGTACTGTCAGGCTGGTCAACTATGGAAATCAAGATCTGGGACTGAGGAATACAATACTTGGATGGATGAACATAAAGAGAATTGTTCGGCCAATCATGAAAGAACGGCCGGAGATGGCGGTGCATGCTATAAAAGAGATGTTTCAAAGATGAGTGGTATGAAGTGAGGTATACAAATTACATTGGCGATGGCGACACAGCAACTTTTAAAGCCTTGTTAGCTATGAATCTTTATTGCAATAACTTTACATTACAAAAAAAATCACTGATAAACGTGAAAAAACATAAAAAAAAACTTGGTGGAAAGAATAAGTTGACAGACATTCAAAAGGAGACATTCAAATTCTGTTGAAGATATGTATAATGCTGTATGGGGAAAATATACAACATGTGTACAGCCCAATCGGACCAGAGAGTTGGTGTAAATGGCGTAAAGCTGAAGCCAAGAGAAAACTGGATGAATTCGACCACGAACCGACACTTCATCTAGATGGTGCAATCGCTATAAAGCCAATATATGAAGATTTGTCATCAAAAGAATTGTTAGAAAGATGTTTGGGTGGTGAAACTAAAAATAATAATGCAAGTTCCAATTCTACTGTTTGGCGATTAGCCCCCAAACATCTACACTTTGGCTTAAAAACAGTTGAAATATCCACTTATATAGCAGCCAGCATTTTTGAATGAAGGCTGTTCTTGTTATTTTAAAAGTTATGAAAACAATGGGAATTCAAATTGGTGAGCAGACTAAAATTTATGCCAATCGGGATGAAAAGCGTTTGGAGCAATCGGTTCGACGCAGCCTTCAAGCGACAAAAGAAGCTTGCACCTAACAAAGAATGAATGAACAGGAAAAAGAAGATTTTAATGACTAAATAACTACTCAATCGATTGACCTGAAATTTTATATGTACGTTCGGAAAGCATCGTTCTATTGTTTGACCTACAGAGAAACTGATACATTATATACATATGTTTTAGTTTTTGTAATAAACTTACCGATTTTAAGAGCAATGTTGTCAATAATTTGCTTAATTCTAGTTCAGACGATAATCACATGTATATTCAGTGTGTTAATTAATTATCGTACCCTACAAAGTATGCAACCAATATCACAGATTGGTACTGCAACGCGACGAAAGTTCCTAAAAACGATGGCGACATTCATTAACTTTAAAAGCCGTTTAAAATATAGTTAGATATACAGGGTGTACAAAAAGTATCGAATAGTAGTTCTACAGCCTAAACTTAAACTTATATTAAAAAAAGTTTTAAATAAAAGTTACTTGAAACTATTTTCCGCATATCTTGGCGTAGAAATAAAATAAAAATGATGACGGCAGTCTGAGTTACGACATGGTGAGTGTGTTTTTTAAATGGAACACCCTGTATATTTTAAGGTTTTTGGATTCCTTTTGACAAGGTGTTGCAAAATGCCATAAGGTTTTAATGGTTTAAACTGCATAGTTTACGAGATATTGAAACTTTTATTTAAAAAGATTTGACGTAGCGACAACCAAATTATGGCGTCATTATGGAATAGATAACCTAAGCCTTGACGTCACAGGGATGGGCGCAGCTTATATCGACTCCAAACATCTTAGTTGCTAATGAAAAATCCCCATATGCAATAGACTGCATAAGTCTGACGTCACAGAAATGGGCGGAGCTTAAACCGCAAAAAAAAAAAGTCATTTGAAATGTCACTTATAATTAGTTTATTTTAACACTAATAGACAACCTAAGCCTTGACGTCATAGAGATGGGCGGAGCTTATACCGACTCCAAACCTTTTCGCTGCTAATTGTGTTGCTAACGGTAAATCACCATATGCAATTTTTCAATATATGTTATAAACTTAGGCAAAAGATTAAATTGGAAGAGCACATAAATTTGGCAGCGAAAAATTCCGAAAGATATCACTTTATTTTATAGAAAAAAAGAGATTACTCCCTTAAGCTATGTTGCATTTTATGTGAGACAGTGCAAGTTACTGCATTCATATATTGCGAGTTATATGAAATTCCCGGTATAAACTTCATGTTTCAAAAAATCAAATCGAATTAGTTATTAAAAATAAGGAGCAGACTAATCCAACCTCTTAAAAAAATTTCATTTTCTTTCTATACAAATTTGAAGAAAGCCGCTAATTTCCTGAATTAATTGTTGAAGAAATTGTAATGTTACATACAATGAAAAAAAACTTTTTGATTATAAAATCCCATTTTAAACATTTAGGACAATACGATCACAAAAAAAAAGAACTACCCCAAATATAATTTTAAACAAAGTGTACTTACATTAGCAACAAAAATTCGATTAGTCAATGGGGAATGAATACCCAAACCATCCAAAAATTGTGGACTTAACCCATACGTATTTCCCCATTTATTATCATCTTGACGTCCACCATCGAAGCCGCCACCGCCGCCGCCGCCACCTCCTCCTCCTCCACCACCACCCCTTCGTTCTTCCCTAAACCTGTCCCCCCTATCATTATCTCGATCCCTATTTCGTTTTGTACCAATTAAATTCCCAAACTTATCCCTTGCATTTCCGAAATCTTCCTTAATAACAATCTTGCGCCCCTTCAATTCGAACCGATGCATCACCTCCAAACACTTCTTCACCGAACCGGACTCGGAAAATTCGACGATACCGCAACCCCGCGGTTTATCATTTTCATCGACGAAGAGTTCGACGAAAGCAACATCGCCTACCTGACTTCTGAAGAGATCTTTCAAATCTTGCCAGCGATATTCGTATGGGATGTTCGAGACGTAAACGCGACAATTCGACGATTTCATTCCACCACGATCTTTTCCGCGATCCGCACTTCGGTCACGACTGCCTTCGGAGAAACGCGATGGTCTTTCACGACGAGAACGATCCCTACTGCTTCTATCCTTATCTTCCATGTCGACCATAATTACTTTTTCCTAGTCTTTTGAAAAAAACAAAACGAAGGAAGAAAACTAAATAAATGTTTTGATCTTTTTTTTTTGGTATAATTCAAGAATCATCATGTCGCTTAAAAATCGACAATTTTTTTTAATCGACGGGAAATCACTCAAGTAAAGAGTTACAAATAAAAAAAAGCGGAGAAGTGTAAAACTTACCGGAAAATCACTTTAAAGTTTTTTGTGACGTCATCGACCATATATTTTCGCAGCATTTTTGGTTAAAACGCATATTTTCGGGTGAAATACGGTTGTTTCTTAGGTTTTCGACGCACAACGACTAAAATGTCTTTAACTTATTGGTTCCTGAATGCTAGATACTTTTGGCAAAATACTAATTATTGCTATTAGAAGATTAAATACTGCTAGGAAAAGACTAAAAACTGCTTGGATAGAGGAAATACTATTTTAAAAAGTTACCTACTGCTTCTAAAATGCTAGATACTGAAGAAAAAGACCACAACTTACTTAGAAAAGACTCGATACTGTTTTTAAAATAATACCTATTGCTTCCAGAACGCTGAACACTGTTGTTAAAGGTTTTGACTTACTTGGACAGGCGAAATACTGCTTCCAAGACTAGTTATTGCTTTCAAAGACTTTAATAATTGTTTGGAAAAGAGTGGAAACTGATTCCAGAATGTTAGATACTGCTGGAAAAGATTAATAACTACTTGGAAAAAGAGATATGCTCTCCAAAAAAGGTACCTACTGCTTCCAAAAGGCTAGATACTGGTGGAAAAGATTACAATCTGTTTGGAGAAGACTAGATAGTGCTAAAAACAACTACAAACTGATTGGAAAGACGAGGTACTGGTTCCATAAGACTACTTACTGCTTTCAGAGCGCCATATACTAATAGAAAAGATTAGGACCTGCTTGGAGAAGACTAAATATTGCTGGGAGAAACTATTATCTGCCTGGAAAGACAAGATATTGTTTCCAAAAGACTATTAACTACTTTCAGAATGCTAAATATTGTTGGCAAAGACTATTTAACGCTGCCAAAACACTACTATGTGCTTGGAGATTAAAATACTACTGGTTGAACACTATTTACTAAAACTATTCTTCTGTTCATCCATAAATATAGGTTGTAATCTCACCTAGTTTACTGAAAATAACTTTACTATAAAGTTTATCAGATTGATTTTGTGTGGTTATAAAATAAACAATTTGTAGGTTAGGTGTTGACCGGTTTAATAGGAAAATGCATGGTTAACATTGCTTGTGATGTTACATCAAAACTTTAATGTGATTTTTCGGTATGTTCTACACTTTTTCAGACTTTCTTTTTATTTTTAACGTGTTTTTTGGGTCATTTCACATTAATTAAAAAAAACAGCGATTTTTAAGCCACATGATGATTCTTGAATTGTTCCCTTTTTTTTAAATTAAAAATATAATAATCCTCTCGAAAAAGCAGAATAATTTTGATTTGCATTTTATACGCAATTAATGTATAAGTGATTTTGAGTGGAATTATCAACGTGGAACATTTCGAAGTAGAGGACACCTTTCCAAAACAATAAATATTGATGGAAAACGCTTAAAATTAGATGATGGTTTAAACCATTTTTAATATTTGTTTATATGAATTGAATTCCATTCTTGTTTTATGTTCCAATATACACACAAATATATTTAAGTATTAAATTTAACTCTCGATTTTGACCCGAGACAGATTCTTTCCAATTTCTGGCTCAAAGTGCTGGAAAAATCAAGATAACAAAAGCATTTCAATTTGTACTCCATCTTGTTGATGAAAAGCCTCCGTGAATATTTTGTTCGAAAAAATGTTTTAGGTTAATTTTCAACCTTAAAATTTTAACGGATTTTATACTTCAAAGTATACTAATCGAGAATAAGTTATTTTGTAACGAAATCTTCTTCTATTCAATCCTCTAAAACCGTGCGGTGAAATAGAACAAAAAACCAATCGGATTTTTCCCGGTAAATTGGATGCTTACTCGAAATGTTATTATATAAGATATGCTTAAAATTGATTACTTACCACAGGTATCCGTTCAATTCGCGCTTTAAAGTTGAAAAAACGGCTTTTTGTAACTTTATTCCTACTTCGACGTCTTCACCAAGCGTAACGCGAATGAAATGGCGGAATTAATGGCGGATAGCGTCTATTTTGGTTTGGTTTGAAGTTGGATTTTTAGTAACTTTTTGAATACCAACCTAATTTTTACTTAAATTTAGTTGTTTTATTTATAAATGTTATTGTAATATTTATAAATAATCTTTTTATATTGAGTCTTAATAAAATAAAATTAAAGGTCAACTTATTTTTTTTAACATTATTATTAATTAAAAAGTATAAGATAAATTTGATGAAATGTAACCCTTTTTAATAAAAATTTATTTTAAAATTATTAATTTATTAGAAGTAATTATTGTTTATACGTGAAAGTATCAACCAGATTTTAGCTTTTGTAATTATAATAAGAATAACTGTTATTCTGTGCAGTTATTGTGAATAGGAACGAACGCCGAGCAAAAGATGGCGCTAGTTAGAAGTTATTAAATTTAAAATTTATTTTTTTGTATTAAATCCATATAACTTAACCCATTTGCATCATAAACAAGATAGGAGCGGATTTACTACTTTTATTATTATTAATGTAATATATTGAACTAAAATGCAGCAAATTCAACTAGCACTATAACCTTCTTCAGAAATAAGTTCCAAGTGCTCTAAATACACAATAACTTGGTGCTGAAACGACTAAAACTAGAATTAACTTAACACTATAACTAGAACTAACATTAGACATAGAACTAGAATCATTTGGGTTTAGCCTTGCGTCTCTTAAGACGGCTAAACCTAAATGTGTCTAGTTCTAGGTCTAGTATTAGTTCTACTTTTAGTTGTATAAGAATATACAATAATTTAACACCGAATAACAATTAAAATTAGAACTAACACTAGACTTAGAACTAGAAACCTTCGGGTTAAGCCGTCTTAAAAGACGTACTGCTAAACCTGAATGTTTCTAGTTCTAGGTCTACCACTACTACCACTAGCAATAGAACTAACACTAAACCTAAAACTACAAACATTCCGGTTTAGCCCGAATTTAATACACACAAATTTGGATAATTATTTACATCGTTGCGTTCAATTTACATGGCTTTAAACAATCAAGGATGGTAGAATCTGAGAGGACTGATACATTCCGGGAATAGATGCAAAGGTCGAAGGCCCGTTCGTTACATCACTGCTGAATAACAATTAAAACTAGAACTAACACTAGACCTAGAACAAGAAAGTTACGAGTATAGCCGTGCGTCTTCAAAGTTCAATAACAATATACAATCTAGCGCTACCGAGTGTTTAATAGCGCTACATAACACGGTCACTAGAACTAACACTCGATCTAGAACTAGAATCATTCGGATTTAGCCAGATGTCTCAAAAGACAGTCTAGTGGTAGTTCTATTTTTAGTTCAATAAAAATATGCTAACCAATGCTACTTAACACTGTCACTAGAACTAACATTAGACCTAGAACTAGAAATACTCGGGTTTAGCCATGTGTCTGAGCGGGCCCTAGGCAACATTGTAATTCCGGGCCTATTTTTCAGGTTTTTCAGTCATGATCAGTAATGGGCGTTTGTAAATACTCGGCGGGTAGGTATTTATAAAATGGGTATTTATCCGGGTATTTACCCCAGCCCAGGATAAATACCCAAACAGTACCTATGTATAAAAATGATACAAGTAAAAATATAACAGATTCGGAAAAAAACGAGAGCAAGATGATGAAATAGACATTGAAGACGAGGAATTACTTAGGTATTTGCCATCAATGTTTATGCTTTTCGGGTCCAATTCAGTTGTTTAAATGCTGTCTCCAGGATTGTGATGAACAAATTGGGTTCAACATTGTATCACCTTATCTTACCCCACGACCAATGGTACTTTTATGCAATTTTACCGTCATTGTAGCATTCTTGTAAATGCTATAAATATGTTTGGTGTATCGATAATCGACTCTACATTCTTGAAGTGGTTGCAAAACTGCCATCAACTCAATTTGAATAAAATTTTATAAATACCTCTAAATATCCATCTTGGGTAAATACCCCGGGTATACAGGGTGTCTCACGTAACTGGTTCGTTAGAACTTTTTAAGGTTCCACTATTCGTAGTGGTTTGAAATTTTGGAGCATGGGTTGTTCATTCTAAACTTTCGATCTAAAATATTTTCAAGATGGCCACCCCTTCCGGTCTACCGGAAGTAGACCACAACTTCGTTATTTTAAATGGAATGCTATAGTTTTTATTATACCTTTCAATTATACGTAAAAAAATATGTTGACTTTGATAAAAGTTGTTGGTACCTGGCGTTTTTTGTTTTCGAGTTATTTGATTTTAAGTGTTTTTTGACAAATTTTACCATGGTCTTTAAAAGCCCATATCTCAGCTAACGATCATTCAAAAAAGCTCTGCATTGGCACGACTACTCTACAGATGCTGCCAAATAGATTGTCATTTGTTGTATCAGAGAATCTTATACAGGTGGTCAAAAATTGAATTATCGTTTCTCAATATTCAATTGCGAGAAAGTCGAAAATTTTAAATGGAACACCCCATATTTCTTTACCCTATCAGAAAGGGAATTTAATTCTCTACAAATTATCTATAAACATTCCTATACCTATTTATTGTAGTTTCCCTGATATTGGAAAATTAATCAAAATCAGACATAGAATCCCAAAGCACATTTGAGTTTTTGTTAGCAGGCCAAGACATTTTGACAGTTCATCGTTTAATTTATTTAAATTATTATTGGTATTATTTCTACAATTAACTATGGTTGAATAACCTTTAGCTTGCTCGCTTTTATTTACCAAAAATAACCAACAGAAAAACCAATAAATGAAACAATGAAAAACAACAATTTAATAACAGAAATTAGAATAAATAACATATAAAAAACAAAAACTTAAAATTAAAAAAAAATAAAACTGTTCGATATGCTGACCATTCACCATTAAACATTTTTCATCTCTTCTTTCGACTTCTACGGTTGTGGCCCGTAGAAGTTGGTCGCCATCAATAGTACGTAGTGCACGCATCACTCTATCACGCAACTCTTGTCGTGTGTTGATCGGTGAATTGTACACTTGATTTTTTAAGTGACCCCACAAATAAAAATCCAATGGTGTTAAATCTGGAGATCGTGGAGGCCATTGCCATGAATATAAAACAAATTTAAAATATCGGCGTTGAAATAATTTGCCATGATATACAATGACTTTCACTCGTGATCAAAAGTAAGTAACAACAACAATAACACAAATATGGACCAAAAACAGTCAAAATTCCATTGCCTTCTAATAAAAAAATCAAACGTATTCCCGCATTCCGTGCATGCTTTGATTAATGTCCCAACATCAGGGAAACTACAATAAATAGGTATAGGAATGTTTATAGATAATTTGTAGAGAATTAAATTCCCTTTCTGATAGGGTAAAAAAATACGGGATATTCCATTTAAAATTTTCGACTTTCTAGCCATTGAATATGGAGAAACAGTAATTCAATTTTTGACCACCCTGTATAAGATACTCTGATACAAGAAATGACAATCTATTTGGCAACATCTGAAGAGTAATCGTGCCAATTTAGAGGTTTTTTTAATGAACGTTAATTGAGATATATGCTTTTAAAGAGCATGGTGAAATTTGCCAAAAAAAGCTTAAAATCAAAATAACTCGAAAACAAAAAATGGTAGGTACCAACAACTTTTATCAAAGTCAACATATTTTTTTATGTATAATTGAAAGGTGTAATAAAAACTATAGCATTCCATTTAAAATAACGAAGTTGTGGTCTACTTCCGGTAGACCGGAAGTGGTGGCCATCTTGAAAATATTTTAGATTGAAAGTTTAGAATGAACAACCCATGCTACCAAAATTTCAAACCTCTATGAATAGTGGAACCTAAAAAAGTTCTAACGAACCAGTTACGTGAGACACCTGTATATCCAGGGAATTTTCCCTTGAAAATAAATACCCGGGTATTTAACAACACTGGTCATGACACATACTTTGCGTTTGGTAGTTTGGTTTTAAAGCATATAGTATGTAATTCTATTTAATTATCCGATTCCAAGAAAAAAAAGAAAAATAAATATACATGTACAAAAATTAAATAAACATAAGTTATTAAAACAAACAATAATACTTAAACAAATATACCATTTTTAATTCTGCAAACTCGTCAATTAGTTTGTCATAATTAATAGAATTATTTAATATCTCTTTTTCTATACAGTATGTCCCCGGATCGAGTTACAAAGAGGAAAAAAAATTTTATTCCTGAATTTTCAAACTTATCTCAGCATAAATAATGAGTCGGATATGTTCAAACCACTAAATTGCACGAATTTTATACTCTAACTATAGAAGTTAACTAATTATTGCCATTTTAATGTAAAAATTTGATCTTTTTTCTACACTAAAAATTTTTCAAAGTTTAATTTATGATATGTAACCATAGAAGAGTGATGTAAATCCAAATTCTACACTCTCTAGACGAAGTCATCATTTCAAAAAAGTAAATGTGTGGTGTGCTATAACATATCAAGGGGTAATTGGGCCATATTTCTTCGACGGAAATGTAAATCAACAGAAATATTTGGATATGTTAAATAAATTATTTTAATGAACAACTTGATGAATTACCCTTAAATTTTATACGGTCAATGTACTTTCATCGAGACGGTTGCCTAGCTCACCATCACACATTGTGACCGAATGGTCCTATTTTATGACCAGCACATAGATCTTACAATTATGGATTTTTATTTTTGGGGACGATTGAAACAAATTGTTTCAATCTAGGGTGTCCAGTCCCGGTATTTAGTCCCGGTTCCGTCCCGGGATTTCTTGAAAAAAATGTAGGTCCGGGACCACTAAGAAGTCCCGGGATTTTAAAAGTCCCGAAATTAAGAAAAAAATTTAAATATCGGAACGACTACAACTAACAGGTTACAACCTGTTAAAAATATTGACCTCGAGACTCCGACTAGCTAACGGGTGATCTAACGAAACGGTTCTCCGACTTCGTAAAAAACCTAAATTGATAGGGGAATCACCGGCTAAAACGAGATATGACTTGCAATATTTGTAGAATCGGTGTTATATACCGGCGGTGCTCCAATTAATAGGTATAGTCGTGTGACACTGTGAGTGGTGGTTAACCTGTGCTCTGGGGGTTTTTGTGTGCGCGTCAAATAATTTGAGATAAATTAATAAAGCTAAATTAAACAAAAATACAGGTAATTTGAAAGTATTATAAATAAAAGCTTTTCATTCATTGTGATGAAATTTTTTTAGGTATAAGCTGTCATATAAGTTGTTTTAATGAGTTTTAAAGGTTTAGAGGCAAGGGGATTTCAGAATTTACCAACTTCTACATCAACAATTCAAAATAGAATTTTAATGTATTGCGAAAAGGTATTTGACAATTTCACCGATGAAGTACAATGTCTACGAGAAAAAGGTCGTCGTTTCAGCTTAACATTCGATGAATGGACGTCCATAGCCAACAAACGATATATAAATATTCACGGATACTTGGATGGACAATTAAGACAAAGTCTTAAAATATGGAATATAGCAATATAGGATTAGTACCTATCAAAGGATCTTTGCCTGCAGAAAAATATATTGATCTTATTGAAAAAAAACTCGAGCGATTTAAGTTAAGCTTAAAAAATGACATTGTTTCGATCACAACAGATGGAGCCAGTGTAATGGTGAAAGTAGGAAATTTAATACAACCACTGCAGCAATTATGCTTTGCTCATGGCATTCAACTTGCGGTGATTGCCGTTATTTATTCTAAAAATGAACAAAAATTATCAAACCGAAACACTGAAACTGATGGCAACACGAGTAGTAGCGAGGACGACTATAATAGTGACAATAATGAAGACCCTGGTTTTGAGTTAATTGAAGACGATGACCAAATATGCTTTAAAAAACAGTGTTCTGCAGAACTATGTAAAGGGAAACATTGCAAGGAGTTAAAACTTATTTTAGATTGTAAAACACGATGGAACAGCTTAGCTCAAATGTTAGAACGGTTTGTTTTTCTAAAGGACTGTATTCAGAAGGCTATGATTGATGTATCCATGCCGATGAATCTGACTGACCATGACTTTGAAGTTCTACAGGGAGTTGTAAAGTGTCTTGAAACTATTAAACTTACTGTGTTGGCGGTATGTAGATATGATGCCAATCATTACACGACTGATGCCAGCTTTAGATTTATGTTTCAAGAACTTTCAAAAAGTAATACTTCATTTAGCAGAGCCTTGCAATCTGAATTAAAGCAGCGAATAAATGAACGAAGAACAGTAACATCAAGTGCACTGAGCTATCTCTGTAATCCGCTTAAATACCGTATTTTCTCGAATCTAATCCGCACCCTTTTTACAAATTTTATATGCTCTAAAATCAAATGCGGATTACAATCGAGTGCGGATTAGATTCGCAGTCGTATAGTTGCGATTTGGAAAATAGTAAAATAAAATCGCATTATAACAATAACGCTGTTAAGGGTTTTAGAACGATATTTACATTTTTATGTATCATTTTCTGCCCATATTACGTCATCTTCGGATCTGTCCAAAGCAGTGGTTATACAAAACTTCTTAAATGATGTTATAATATTGTTTTCAGGGATCGTTTTCCATGTGTATTCCTGGTCTACGACTCCATACTTGTCTTAACCATTCCATCATCAGCTTTTCCATTATTCATCCTTTTATTGTGCCCTAACTAAGACTTCATTCGGGAAGTCTTTCGGATTTCAGAATGGTTTTTTTCTCAATATTAATAATGACAGCAATTTTTCCCCATCACTTGTTACTGCTAGCATACTAATGTTATGCACAATTTTTCGCAACTACTCGTTTCTAAGGAAATTGGGAGGCATATCCAGATATACTGCCATTTCGTCGGCATTCACAGTTTGAGACAAATTGAAATTTTTTTGAAAATCATTAGGAGCTTTTGGGAAATTGTAATTCGTCCAACCTTTGCTAGTATTAAAATTTCAGAAAGAGTAATCGAATTACAATTAAAGGACTATGTTACAGAATACAACCTTTTACCGCCTACACAGTCAGGTTTTAGAAAGCATTATGGCTGTAATACACTTCTATCGAATATTGTGGACGATGTCATACGAAGCCCAGACCAAAGAAAATTGACTTTGATGTGTCTCTTAGATTATTCAAAGGCTTTTGATACTATCAATCATGACATGATTTATGCCATGCTTCGCTACATTGGGTTTGATGATGTTGCATCGGGGTTCTTGCACAGTTACTTGACGGGCAGAATGCAGTGCGTGAAGGTGAATGATCGCGTTTCATCGTTTCTTTCGACAACGTCCGGTGTTCCTCAGGATTCAATTTTGGGTCCACTGCTATACTCACTTTACACATCGCATTTTAACAGATACATAAAAAGTTGTAATCATCATTTCTACGCGGATGACACCCAGTTATATATATCTTTTCTGCCATCGGATGTCGATGATAGGCGTCACTGCCTTTGTCTTAAAGCTGCTAAAACAGAGCTGATTTTATTTGGGCCAAGAAAGGTGATAAGTGACAGTTCTGTTCGGGATCGGGTCAAGATAGTTGTCAACAATCAAGTATTGCCACTGAAGGATTGTGTGAAAAACTTGGGTGTCTTGTTGGACGAAAATTTAAACTTTAATAAACACATCAATAAGTGCACTGCTTCCGCGTATGCTGCTCTTAAGCTGATTTATGGCGGTCGGTCGTTCCTCAATCGTAGAACAAGGGTGCTTTTGTGCGAGGCCTTGGTGTTAGCGCATTTTAATTATTGTGATACATTGTATGATATGTGTATTTCGTATAGTAATACGAAAAAAATTCAGAAAATTCAAAATTCTTGCTTGCGCTTGATATTTGGGTTACGGGGACGTCAGCATGTTTCGCACAAATTAAAGGATTTGAGTTGGCTCAACATGAAAAACAGGCGCATACTTCATTCGGCGGTTTTGTTCTTTAATATAATTACTTTGAAGAAACCTCCATACTTGTTCAATAAAATAAAATTTCGTACCGATGTTCATACCTTGAATATTCGATTCAAGGGCACTCTTACCCCGCCGATACATCATCACCAGCTATTTAAGAAATGCTTTTCATACCAAACAACACATATTCTTAATGATTTGCCTTCAACTATAAAATGTTGCACTTCTTCAAGGTTGTTTCGTCACCGAGTGAAGGGCCGCTTGTCTCAAATTCAGAATGCATTGTAGGGCGACAGGGATCGGGCAGTTTACGCTTAGTACCTAATTAATTATGATTTCACCATCGGGTCTTTTTCTTTTCGTTTTTCTTTTTTTTTTCTCTCTTGTATATTTAGAATTAGTTTTATTAGGTTTGAAGAGCAGGTGCTGTTACGGCTGCACCTGAACTCCGCCTAATTTGTGCTTGCTTAATTTATAATAGTTTTATGTATATATACTATGCATAAATATATTATTATTATTATATATTTATGGTTAACAACAAGCATCGCATCATTTTGTTGTTGTCGAATTGTTCACAGAAAGATGCGGATTACATTCGCAAACTAAATTTTTTTTACCATTATGCATTTTTAAAATCGGGGTGCGGATAAGATTCGAGAAAATACGGTATATAGAAAAATCGGATGATTTATTTTTTTATCATCCAGATACTATGGAAATATCCCACTTTTTTTTTAACTTAATACAAAGATTTTCACCCACATCGTCGTCGTCGCCAACAATGCAAGAGGAAGACGATATTCCGCTATCTTGTCTTAAAAACAATCAACAAGGTAAACTGTCATTAGCAGAAAAATTAAATAGGATATTTGAAAATGCAATGTCTACGTCCACCATCACGAGAGCAATATCACCACCTCAAATTGGAACATCAACAAGAAATTCATTAATTACAATAATCAAAAACGAAATGGCCCTTTTCGAGAAACGCGGTTGTCGAGGCAAGAATCTTCAACTATGCTACGAGTATTTGCTAACCATACCGCCCACGAGTATACAATCGGAAAGGGCGTTTTCTATTGCCGGTTGTTTTGCAACGAAAATACGCTCGGTATTAGGAGATAAATCTTTAAACGCACTTGTAGCACTCAAAGCATATTTTAAAAAATAAATTTTTTTTTAATTTGCTATTTTGTGATTTTTTTTATGTTTCTCTCATTCTATATAAATTTGTTTTATTCAATTGGTGAACTCCTACAGTAACACTAAAGTAAAAAACACAAAATACGTTTTTAAATGTTTTTTAAATATTTTTTTGCAAACGTATTTTGATTTCGGGACTATTTTCGGGAATTCGGGACCTTTGGTCCATGTACCGGGAATTAGAATTTAGTCCCGAATCCCGAAAACATTTTTGGTCCCGGGAATTGGACACCCTATTTCAATCGTCCCCAAAGACGATTGAAAGAACTAAGAATAACTAATGAGATAGAATCTCTACCACTGGCAGAAATTTGTAATTCTTGCAAAGAATTTAGAAGTTGTCTTCAAATGTGTGCTGAATAGTTGATTTATTCACTTACAAAATTACATAGTGTGTTATTACATACATTTACATTTAAAATATTGTATTCAATTATTTAGCCATATTTTTCACTAACATAAGTTGTAACTTTTATGGTTTCTATGGTTACATATCATAAATTGAACTTGAAAATTTTTCAATTTAGAAAAAAGTCCAATTTTTACATAAAAATGGGAATAATTAGTTAACTTCTATAGTTAAAGTATAAAATTCGTGCGATTTAGTGGTTTGAACATATCCGACGCATTATTTATGCTGAAATAAGTTTGAAAAATCAGTAATAAAAATTTTTTTCCTCTTTGTAACTCAATCCGGGGACATACTGTACAAAGTAATGATAAATTATTTAATTTTTGTAGGCCTAATGTGGATCTTAAAAAAAATTTTATTCAGGCCATTACTGAGAATGATCTTTCACCGCTTGCATTGCTTATTGGAAGGGTTAAATAAATTCTTAGAATTATGTTTAAATTAGGGAATGTTGCAATAATATTATTTTCCTGAATAAATGACCACATGGACACAGGCGAAATAATATTTTCTTTACTTATAAAAGTCTTAAATTGTAATACTTCATTTTTCAGTTCTGCTAGGTTTAAATCTTGTTCATAACATTTTAATTCCTCTACTGAAGAGTCACCAACATCACTATCATGAAAAATTGTTTTGAATTTATTATTAATAGTTTTATCCCTCAGATCTTTTTTTAATGTTGCTAATTAAAGAATTGCATACAACAAAAAAAATATTAACTTTAAAATGTTCTTTCCCACTGACTCTTATTTCATGTTCTGGAATTTCATCATGAAATAGTTTTAACTTTTTCTGTGTCTCTTTCTAAATTGTCAAAATCATCTCTAACAGTTTGTATGAAATCTATCAATGAATCATATATTAAAACTGCTGTATAGTTTTCTTTGAAGCATCTATTCTCTCTAAAATCTTTTCCCATATAGTAAGTAACAGTACATACTCAAATGTATCAAGTTTTTTATGTAAATCGGCAGCTTCGGACCTTGTTAATGGTTTCTCATCTTTGTTTGAGGAAAAATGACGTAAACAATGTTTAATTTCTTCATAATTTTCCTTTAAGGATTTCACAGCATCGGAACGAACAGACCACCTGGTGTCACAAATAGGTTTGATACACCAGTGTTTGCTCTTACAACATTTTTGTAATGCATTCCACCTATGTGTAGCACTTGAAAAAATACGTACAATTGCTGAATGGTATTGAAAAAAGGTGGTCATTTCCATGCAACTTTCTGCAACAGCGTTTCCAATTAAATTTAATGAATGATTTGCGCATGGTATAAAATGGGCAGAAAAAATATGTTGTTTTATTCTGGATTGAAGTCCCTTATATTTACCTGACATATTAAACTAACTATTCTTCTGACCCATTTTCTTAAGACCGCTTTAGACGGCTAACTCCGAGTGTTTCTAGTTCTAGGTCTGGTGTTAGTTCTGGTTTTAAGTCAATAAAAAATATACAACAATCTAAAGCTGAATAACAATTAAAACTAGAAATAACACTGGTATTAGAACTGATACTAGATCTAGAACTAAAAACAATCGGAATATTTCTAGTTCTAGGTCTAGTGTTAGTTCTAGTTTTAGGTCAATAAAAATATGTAACTATCTAACGCTGAATAATAATTAAAACGCTGTTACAACTACAACTAATCGTGTTTCTATTTAGTGTTTACGATGAAGAATTTTTTAAAACAGCAAAAACCGAATAAGAACCTCTTAAAATTTGCACAAAAGTCGATAAAGTTAACGGTGTAAATTTACCAATTGTAAAATAAATCCCTTTTTGCATTCTTATCATATTAATAATCATCGTTCTTTTAAATGATGTGGTGGTTGATAACCAATCCATTGAATAAATCGCCAACGGCAACATTTCACTCTACAAAAAAGAAAATGTATAATAATTTATTATAAAAAAGTTTTTTTTAATTACACTTATCCTAACTTTATTTCCAAAATAACAATAAAGAAAAGTTTGGCAACCAACTGCTGACATGTAAGCTAATTCTTTTGCCGATTCTAAACTGAAAGCTTCAACCAAAGAGATCATGTACAAACACGTACATAAAACGATTAAAGAAACGATTGTTTGACATAAAACGACTAAAGTATAAATCGATTCGATTTCTTTGCTGATTTCTAAAATAACTTGAAGGTGGTTTGTTATTTTATTGATTTCTTTGTCCATTTCTCTTTGGAGTTTTAATGGATTTTTTAATTGATTGTTAAAAACTTTATTATTTATAGCTTTAATATTTAATTCCATCAAACATCTTTCCCGTAAAGTTTTAAAAGCACCTTGAATTATTTGTAAATGTGCTGATATATAACTTATAATTCCCATATATGTTGTATCAAAACCTATAAATACATAACTTTCTAAATGAGATTTTCAGTAATTGAGATCAACTTACCAACAATAATCCACGCAAAATTATAAACCGGAAATAATTGAAACAAAATAGCAAATCCAAAATTAATTTTAGATTTTTTATAATTAAAAGGAATAAAACTTGAGTAAGGCAAACTTAAATTAAAATTTTCTTTTTGATAATCACTTAAAATTAAATCTTTAAATGACATAACACACGCACTCAGCGAAACTGAAATTCCAATAACCAAATAAGAAATTGTAATCAAATCCTTGATTTTTCGTTCCTTTTCGATTATTTTTTCCGGTATGAAATCTTTGTAAGGTTTGTAAATTTGAGAATATGAATTTAACGTTTCCATAATTTTTTGTATCCTCTTTTTATTCCAAAACCATAAAATTGCTTTTAAATCTCCCAAAAAATCTGTCATCACCATGTTAGCGATTTTTATCATCGATGGCAAATTAGACGAAAATTTTCCAAATTCTAACACTTCGCACAAAGTGAAAATAACGCAAGAGTAAATTAAGCAGAATGAATTGTGGATTAGATAAATCATTTTTGTGGACGGTTTCGAAGATTTTGGTGGAATATACAATCCGGCACCTTTTATTATAAACCAATTTAATGAAAAATAATTTGTCATCTTTTATTTTTTGTTGTAGAAGAAAGTTATTTTTTTGTGTAATATAAATTGTGAGGAATTTTATGGTTATAAATGGTATTTATAGGCAAATGTGTTGGTAGTCACATTTTATTGATTTGTGCTAATTTCAAAATTGATAAGAAATAAGGATATAATTAAGTAAAGTGTGAAATTATTGGGTTAGTTTGAAGTATTGCAAGAAATTCTGAAGGGGGTAATTAAAAGGATTCCTTTTTCTTTTTACAAAGTCTGTTTTACCATAATTTGCACGTTTATTTTAGTGATATTGAAATTAATGGTTTGGTTACAAAATCATTCTAAAAGGATTTTTTTTAATGTTGTTACATCAATGAGATCTATTAAATAGATATTGAGAATGATGAGTTTTAGAAACTGCCTGACATCATCCTCAATTTATAGTTGATGCACATATAAAGAACAGTGTATATGTTACTGCAAAAGTCCGAACTACGGTAAATCCTAAGATTTTCCAGTGAAACCTAACACTTACCAATTCTGAATAGTAAAAGTCCGAAGTGTTCTGCGAATACGGTTCATTTCGAACTTTTACCACCATACACTCGGTAAATCTTAGGTTTTACCGCAGAGACACGGCAAATGACAAATGAGAAACCAACAACTGATGATTCTAATGTAACGATTCAGAGACATCTCAAGAAGTTTTTATAAACGAAAAGCCAATATCGAAAAAGAAAGAATCTATCCTGGCGATAAGAAAAAAATCAAAATTCAATTTGGAAAACGCATTATTGCAGTTGTGGTAGATGTAAAAGACAACGAGCTTAACTAATTGGGTACGAAAATTGGAGTATTAAAGCAGCTTTATACTAAGAATCAGTTTACCTTATGCTCTGAAGACTTTATAAAGATAGAAGAAGTTGTTAAGATTGTGACGGACATCCGGATAATAGAAAACTTTCGCCGGGCAGTTCCGGGTCTTGTTTCCAAAACATTGCAAACAATACGTTTGCATGTTTCACCGGGAGCAATAAAGTTTTTTAAGGGTAGCGAAACCTTTTGGTTCAGACAAAGGATTCCCAAAAAACCTTCGCCAGGAAGTTACTGGATTCAATATCACAAACAACACGTTCACATGTTCCACCGGGGATAAAAGAACCAGGATCGGCCCAGAAGAGTTAGTTAGAGTTCATCCCTACGTTGTAACTGAAGAGAGTTGATTCCAGCAAAAATACCAAATAATAGATAATAATTTAAACAATGTAAAGATTTGATAGATGGGTAATTTCATTAGCAATTATATTGTACTAAATTATACATTAAAATAAATGATTAAGAAATATATTTATTTACGACTGCTTGGATAAGTCATCATTACCACACTCATTTAAGGTGATTTGAGTTACGTAATGAAGTTCATTACCGCACTGGTTTCATTACGTAACGCATTTTTAGCTCAATCAGAACAGACTTAATTTATTGAAACGAGCAACAATACAAAAGTTTTACAAACATTTTTTAAAACCGGCCGGATAGCGGATACTTACCTAATATCCGGCTTTGGCCGGATATTAAAAACGTATTACTTAGTACTCCACCATTCACAGGAATTACTACCTCTTTTAGGTGTTGGACACTGCAGATAATAATCAAGTTCAACCCCAATAGGACTTTTTTCATTGACTACTTTATTTATGTAAGGTTTGCCATTAGCAAGCTCATTGTAACAATCCCAATACGATATATAATATCTCTTGTTGCAGTTTCGTCCAGTTTTCTTCTCTTTCTTTTGCTTGTAATTCATCATCACATTCATTACTAACAAAACTGTCGCTGTTATCCCTTTCGATTGTTAATTAAAGTATCCTCTTTTTAATGCGACAAGCCGTTTTGAAAAATCACTTTTAGTTCTTGAGAAATACATTTTTGAAATAATCGACAATTCTTTCGAATTTTGCAATTTTCGACGATTAAGTTTTAAAAATTTGTAGAAAATCCAGTTTTTGGAATATGAGTATGAAAATATCCCAAAGGGTTAATAAAAGTGTCCTCTTTCCAATGAACCAACCCATTTTGAAAAATAACTTTTAGTTTTTGAGAAAACAATATTTGAAGTTTTCATAAAATTTTCGATGTTGCAATTTTCATCGATAATTTTCAAAATTCTCTATAAAATTAATTTCTTGAAAGATTTTTGTGGAAATATCATCAATTATTAATTAAAGTATCCTCTTTTTAATGCAAAAAGCCGTTTTGAAAAATCGCTTTTAGTTCTTGAGAAATACATTTTTGAAATAATCGACAATAAGGATTTACCAAAGGCTAGGACAGCTCCTAGAGGTGCATTCCTGATGTCATCTGTGGTTGGCCATTCCTCCCCGAAGGTCCTCATTCTGAGGTCGGTCAGAGAGGGGCAATCACACAAGATGTGTTTAACCGTCTCGTCATCCTGTTCACAGGCTCGACAGAGAGGAGAATCAGCAAGCTTCATGTTTTGAAGGTGCTTATTTACTTTACAGTGTCCCGTGAGGAGACCTGTGGCAGTGCGAAGGGCACTTTTACCGAGCCCTACGAAAAACTGGGCTGTTGCGGCTGAAGGATATTTTAACAATTCCTTAGCGAGATGACAGCCCGGGGTACGGTCCCACCCGTTTAAAAATTTTTTGTGGGTAATGTGCTTTATTAACTCGATATGAGTGGCTAAGGAGGGGGTAATTATCGGCTCGGGTGCACAGGGCGCTCTACCGGCAGCACGTTTGGCTAGCCTGTCCGCGTGGTTGTTACCCTTGGAGCCGGAATGCCCTTTAATCCACTGGATTCTGACAGAATTGTATTTCGCGGCCTCCTCCAGTGCTTTGTGACAATCCATAACTACTGCAGACGTTATAATAACTCTGCTTAAAGCTAAAAGAGATTGTTTACTGTCTGTAAAAATAGTAAAACACTTACCCCGCTTGTTGGATTCAACAATGCAGTCAGCAGCAAGTTTAATAGCAGTTAGTTCCGCTTGTATGACGGTGGTGCTGCACCATTTCGTCCTTTTGAACCATCAGTGTAGATCTTTAAGGTTCTATGTACATCTACAACTGTGGGACTGACGTGGGTGAGGTACTTCCTTGAGAAAACATATTTTGCTGGTCTGTGATCAGTCTTACACTCGAGTAGGGGTGTGTCTAGCACTGCTTCCCTCCAGAGTGTTGAACTGCTGCCAGCGTCCTCATCCTTCATAGTTCCTACTGATTGTAGTCGTTTCATGGTTACCAACGCCACTTCCTGGATATGTAGGTTGAGTGGTGGTAAATTTAACATGATTTCCATGGCCGCTGTGGGGGTTGATCGCAGCGCACCTGTAACATACAGACACGCGAGTCTCTATATTCTATTAAGCGCAGTGGTGGCGGTAGACTTAGAAGTTCTAGTCCACCATACCACCGCACCGTAAGTTAGCATTGGTCGAACAACGGCGGTGTAGATCCACAGGGCTATCTTGGGAGACAGACCACAAGTCCTCCCGACAGCCCTCCGGCAATGGCCGAAGGCGACACAAGCTTTATTAACTCTATTGTCTAGGTGGGATTTCCACGTTAGCTTACTGTCTATTATTAAGCCCAAGTACTTGACTTCTGTAGACAGTTTAAGTGGAATTTTAGCGAACGTTGGCAGTCTAGGATTGCCAATGTTGCGATTGCGTGTAAAAAGAAACATCTCTGTCTTTTTGGGATTGACGGAACGGCATTGTTTATTACACCAGTTCTCAATTAGATTGAGTGCTTCCTGCATCCTGTCGAGGAGTACATTAGCGTACTTGCCTCTTATGAGGATTGTCAGGTCATCTGCGTAGCCAACGGTTTTAAAACCGGCTAGATTTAGGCGTTTCATGAGGCTATCGAGGGTGAGATTCCACAAAAGTGGATTCCCAAAGTGTTAATAAAAGTGTCCTCTTTCCAATGAATTTTGAATGAATTTTGCAATTTTCGCCGATTTAGTTTTAAAAATTCGTATAAAATTCATTTCTTGAAGGATCCTTGTGGAAATATTTCCAATTATTAATTAAAGCATCCTCTTTTTAAAGTTGCTTCGTTAGTTAAATCAGCATAAAAAAAATTCATTTTGTATCTTGGATCCAAATAAGTTGACATATCTTATCAAAAATTGATATGTTTTTCAGTTTCAAAAATTGGAGGTATAGATCAGATAAGAAATGAAGAAATAAAAGCAGGTGGAAACCATGTAATGATAATATTGAAGGAAATTTTTAATAACTGTTTGAAACAAAAAAAGATATCTGATAGCTGGTTCGTAGTTATACTTGCCTTAATATACAAAAAAGGAGATAGGGAACAGATCAGCAATTACAGACCAATAAGTTTACTTCCGGTGATATATAAAATATTTATGTCCATAATCACAAGGAGAATAGAGCAACACCTACCATCCTCCGAAGATCAAACTGGATTTAAGAAGAACTTCTCCACGCTAGACAATATTTTAGTTGTGCAGCAACTGATAAAAAAATCGAATGACTATGACTTCCCAATGATTTTATTATTTGCAGACTTTGAGAAAGCGTTTTTTTTATTTTACAGATCATACAAACATCTGGTATGGAAGACCAGTACATTCGTATATTAAACTATATACAGGTGTTCTGTGACTCGACCGACCAACTTATACCAAATATTCCGGGGGTCATTACGATCAAAAAATGGTATATCACCTATAGGTGAATTCTTTTTTGTTTCGGAGATATCGAAATAAAAATTAAAAAAAACAAAAAAAAGATAAAAATGGTAAAGGAAAATTTATTAATTTACTAATTAACACAAAATTACAACAGCTGTTCAAAATGAGAACAGCCATTTTCTAAACATGCAGCTATCCTTCGTGTCATAGAATGTTGCCAGTTAATTTCCTTAGCGAATTAGTAGCTTCAACTATTCTGTTAATCAACTCTTCGCGTGTATTTGGTTTACGATTACTACTCACACGAGATTTGAGGCAATCCCACAGAAAAAAATCTAGATGGGACAAGTCAGGTGACCGAGTTGTCCCCCAAAATTTGATGCAAAAATGAGGCCCAACAAGATGATCATTTAACAAGACACACGATTGTTTCGTGTGGGTTTTGATCCGTCCAGAACTACGTGTGTTGTTGTTGAGGTGAGAACTACGTGGAATGGTATTCCTTGTAAACTGGGCCTCATCCGTAAAAAGTATGTGTGAAATAACTTCTAAATTATTTTGCAACCACTGACAATACCATACTCGGTTTTCTAAATCTTGAGGAAGTAAATGCTGTACTTTGTGTAAATGATAGGGATAAAGTCCATCATAGTGCAGAATTCTCCATACGTTCGACTTCTTCAATTGCATTTAAAACTGCTTCAGACAAAAAATCATTAAATTGTCAAGACTAACTATAACTTTTTTTAATTACTTCTGTATCTCCGAAATAAAGAGTAATTCACCTATAGGTGATATACCATTTTTTGATTGTAATAACCCCCCAAAATATATGGCATACGTTTGTCGGTTGAGACACGGAACACCCTGTGTATCAAAACTTAAAACTAAACATCGAAATGAACAGTAATAACTGGGCGATAACTCTAGGAAATGGATTGAAGCAAGGTGATGTGACTTCCGCAAAGCTATTCAATGCAGTATTGGAAACAATGTTTGTAGAAGAAGAATGGAAAAACTTGGGAATAAGAATAAATGGGCAATGGTTGAACAGGCTAAAGTTTGCGGATGACATAGTACTTATAGGAAAAAACGAAACAGAAGTAAGAAAAATGCTGGAAACAATATCGAGAAGAGAAAAGCAAACTGGTCTGGAGAGAAAAATGAACAAGACAAAAGCAATGTACGTAAATTATGAACAAAAAAATAAAATAATTGTTAATGGAAAGGAATTCGACAAAGTAGAGCATTTGGTATATCTCGGACAGAAGATTACAACTAAAAACACAGGAGAAGAAATAACACGGAGAATGGCAATGGGATGGCAAATGTTTAACAGATACAAAAATAAATGGAAATCAAACATAGAAATGGAGAAAAAGAAAAAATTATGGGAAATGTGTGTCCTACCCGTGATGATTTATGGATGCGAGACATGGATATTAACAAACAAAATGATTAAAAAGGTTAGGGTAACAGCAAGGGCAGTGCATAGAAGGATGATTGGCATTACGAAGAAAGATAAAAAACAAATGAATGGATGAGGGAAAAGTTAAACATTGAGGATATTGGAAAAATAGTATTAGACCGAAAATGGAATTGGGCGGATCATATTATAAGAGTAAAAGATAAGATATGGATCAAGAAAATCCTAGAATGGTACCCAAAGACAAAAAGAGATTTGTTAAATTTTGATTTTGATTTGTTAAATTGTACCATAAATGAAAGGTTACAATAAAGTTTACAATATTAATATTAATTTAGTGTTAAATGTACAAAAGTTTATATAATTGTTTTCTTTTTGTTGGTGACAATAAATGGCTATCTATCTATCTATCTATTATTCTTTTGTTCAGTCGGTGCTTTACTTTGGTTTGTTAGCTTGGAGTAATGCCGCTGAAAAGTACTTTCATCGTGTGCAAGTGGTTCAGAAATCAATACTACGGATCTCATTATTCAGACCAAGCAGGTTTCCCAGTGACACTCTGTTTGCGGAATCAAATGTTCTAACACTTAGACACCTATATGTTATTGCTATCTGAATATACACTTATAAAAATAAGTACTGTTTACCTATTACGTTGCTAAATCATCTTTACTCCACCAGATCTAACATTTTGCAAAATGTTCCTGTGCGTAGGAAGACTGTAGGACATGCTAACTTTTCGTTCATAGTACAAGTTTATAACCATCTTCTTTTGAACTACAATCTTCCTCCGTTGACTATATTACTGTTTGTAATTGTTGTTCATTCTTCTTAACATCGTGAGTAATGGATCAAATTATTTTCTTTGTACTTATCGATGTTATTTATTTTTTGTTTTTTCTACGTGTTTCGAGGAATGTGAGCCCTCATCATCAGGAAGAAATCCTGTTACAATTATAAATGTTCATTACTATTTCATATTACTATTTCTTCCTCCAAAGATATTTTTGAAAAAGGTAAGGGATTTCATTTAGCGTACTACTTTTAGTGAATTGTATAAAATTGTACGATCGTGCTTGGACAAATTAGTTCGTCTTTAATATAATATAGTGTTTGCTGGAAGATCAACAAGTGCTTTAACACTTAGATCGACCAGTAAACTAGTTTGTATGAAAATTAGTTGAAATTTGTTTATTTGGATTTTCATCTGGCTTAAAAAAAAAGAAATCTTTTTTGTGTTGTCTAAATTTCTACCTAAACCTTGATGTAACACACAACAACTTAATTCACTCTCCACTAGATGTCGTTGTAAGCCACAAAGTTAAATACTATGCAAGTTTATAAAAAGTACGGGCTTTCTCTTTCTTACGGAAATGCGACCGACCGTGTACAGTTTAACGCACGGTTTCCTTTGTGTTAGTAGCCGGTTTGAATGTTGTCCTATCAGTACTACCTCTTTATTTTTTTATTATTACTACTCATTCTTTTTCTGCGTTAACGTTCTTTGTCCCGTTTTATAACAAAGTGTGAATCATGTTTTCGGTGTGCGCCAGTTGCGAAACTTCGCCCGAACGTTTTGCGCGATTGAAATAGCGACCAAGTTCAAATAGAATTCGAATAAAAAATCTTTTAAAGTAATCGAATTCGTAACTATTAAAAGAAAACAAAAAAAAATTTAAAGTGATTGTTGTCCTTTTTCTTAATTGAAACGAAAGGTAAATTTTTAAATAGCAACAAGCTATTATTAAAGCAATTGTCGTGTTTTTATTTTGAGTATTATGTTGTTGTTCGTTGAAGGTGATTAGAAGGTAACATCACAAAAATTTCAAATTAACATTGTTTACAGATTTCTGTAATTTTTTAAAATCTTTTTTGATTGTGTACTCAAGTCTTATTTGAATTGTAGCCTTTTTAATAAAAATAAATTAAATAATTGTTTTTAAAGAAGAAAAAAGTGGTATTTATTTATCTCGTGAATTTTAAAACTGTCATTTCCGGTGATTATTTTTTTTGTTTCGTTTTTGTTTTGTCGTAGTGGGACCATGACATCCTTCGATATTTTCATATATATGATGATAAACTTGCACAAAATTATTAAAGGTTGAGAAACTAATATGAAACCATATTTCAAGGTGTTTCCAAGTGTTGTATTAAATTACTTTGCAACTTTTGTGGCAATTCATGCGTCATTAAATTAAACTCACCGAACTAAAATTATGATTTATAGCCGTCTGTGAGATCGTACTCGTGGAAAATTTAAAATTATTAAAAATAAAAATACAATTATCAATGATAAGCAACAATAAACTGTTTAGAAACGTTTTGACAGCCCGTTTTGTGTCTGTAAACTGCGGCAGTAAACGAGAAAAAATTTTTTTTGATAAAACTTTATCTTGAAATTGTTTACAATTCGAATCTCGAACAGATGCCACTTAAAATAGATAGATGTTGGTTGTAAATAGATATTTTCAATGAAAATTGTATGTTTGTTCATATTATCTAATTAATTCTTAACCTTTTATTGATTTGTTTTTCTTTGATTTTAGATTAAATTAATATGGATTATATAAGAAGAGTTAAAGATCTTTTTAAATCACAAAAAACACCATTTGAATCCAAAATAGAATCAGAAATTGAGCATAAAGAACGATGGAGATCGATTTATATTATTTATTTCACCATGTTCCTTATTTCATTAGGATTTAGTATTATTTTAACCGGAGTTTGGCCGTATTTAGATAAAGTAAGTAACTTTTAGAAGTAAAATTAGTTTCGACAATTTTGTGTCATCGTCAGGAGTCTGATTAAATTATCGGAATTAAAATTGTAGTAGCACTTTAAAATATGTAATGCACATCCGTGTCCATTCATGCATCTAATTGATTGGACCAATACTTTTCAATTATTGATGATAATCTGTCGAGAATTGATGTGCATGAATTTGAGATGATAACATTTAAACATTAAAGTTGTAGATGGATAGGGATTTGAAATAGTTAAATGACAATACGAATTAATCCATTAACATGTATAAGCTTGCTTAAATGTTGTAATAGCAACATTGTGATTTTTTTTAACAAATTTTTTTCCAAATTCGTCAAAAATCTATTTTTTGAAATGGAATTCAGTTATTTTAGGGTTATATAAAAAAGATTATCTATTTTATTGTGACGAAATTCGATTTTTAAATCTCATTTAATTTCTGAGATAAAAATTTTTAATCACTACCCGAGAATTGGATTCGAATTCTGAGTGATACCACTAACAACTTGTAAAACTACAAATTCATCAAATTTTCATATTTTTCTCGATATTTACGCATCTAAGAGCAAAAGTGAAAGAGAACAATATTGTTAAGAATAAAATTTCCTACAATTTATGTTCTAAAAGTTTTTTTATAATACGCTCGGAATTCCGGGCGTTACTATCAACTCGTAAAATAACGAATTAATCTAATATTCATATTTTCGTATTTATCTCGATATTTACGCATCTATGACCAAAAGGGAAAGGGAGCAATATTGTTAAGAATGAAATTTCCTACAATTTTTGTTCTAAAAGTTTTTTTGTAATACGCTCCGAATCCCGAGCGTTACTATCAACTCGTAAAATTACGAATTCATCCAATTTTCATACTTTCGTATTTTTCTCGATGTCTATGCATCTAAGTGCAAAAGTGAAAGAGAGCAATATTGTTAAGAATAAAATTTCCTACAACTTTTGTTCTAAAAGTTTTTTTGTAAAACGCTCCGAATCCCGAGCGTTACTATCAACTGGTAAAATTATGAATTTCTTTAATTTTCATACTTTCCTATTGTTCGCGATATTTATGTACCTAAGAGCAAAAGTGAAAGAGAACAATATTGTTAAGAATAAAATTTCCTACAATTTTTGTTCTAAAAGTTTTTTTGTAAAACGCTCCGAATCCCGAGCGTTACTATCAAGTCGTAAAATTACGAATTCATCTAATATTCATATTTTCGTATTTATCTCGATATTTACGCATCTATGACCAAAAGTGAAAGAGAGCAATATTGTTAAGAATGAAATTTCCTACAATTTTTGTTCTAAAAGTTTTTTTGTAATACGCTCGGAATTCCGGGCGTTACTATCAACTCGTAAAATAACGAATTAATCTAATATTCATATTTTCGTATTTATCTCGATATTTACGCATCTATGACCAAAAGGGAAAGGGAGCAATATTGTTAAGAATGAAATTTCCTACAATTTTTGTTCTAAAAGTTTTTTTGTAATACGCTCGGAATTCCGGGCGTTACTATCAACTCGTAAAATAACGAATTAATCTAATATTCATATTTTCGTATTTATCTCGATATTTACGCATCTATGACCAAAAGGGAAAGGGAGCAATATTGTTAAGAATGAAATTTCCTACAATTTTTGTTCTAAAAGTTTTTTTGTAATACGCTCGGAATTCCGGGCGTTACTATCAACTCGTAAAATAACGAATTAATCTAATATTCATATTTTCGTATTTATCTCGATATTTACGCATCTATGACCAAAAGGGAAAGGGAGCAATATTGTTAAGAATGAAATTTCCTACAATTTTTGTTCTAAAAGTTTTTTTGTAATACGCTCGGAATTCCGGGCGTTACTATCAACTCGTAAAATAACGAATTAATCTAATATTCATATTTTCGTATTTATCTCGATATTTACGCATCTATGACCAAAAGGGAAAGGGAGCAATATTGTTAAGAATGAAATTTCCTACAATTTTTGTTCTAAAAGTTTTTTTGTAATACGCTCCGAATCCCGAGCGTTACTATCAACTCGTAAAATTACGAATTCATCCAATTTTCATACTTTCGTATTTTTCTCGATGTCTATGCATCTAAGTGCAAAAGTGAAAGAGAGCAATATTGTTAAGAATAAAATTTCCTACAACTTTTGTTCTAAAAGTTTTTTTGTAAAACGCTCCGAATCCCGAGCGTTACTATCAACTGGTAAAATTATGAATTTCTTTAATTTTCATACTTTCCTATTGTTCGCGATATTTATGCACCTAAGAGCAAAAGTGAAAGAGAACAATATTGTTAAGAATAAAATTTCCTACAATTTTTGTTCTAAAAGTTTTTTTGTAAAACGCTCCGAATCCCGAGCGTTACTATCAAGTCGTAAAATTACGAATTCATCTAATATTCATATTTTCGTATTTATCTCGATATTTACGCATCTATGGCCAAAAGTGAAAGAGAGCAACATTGTTAAGAATGAAATTTCCTACAATTTTTGTTCTAAAAGTTTTTTTGTAATATGCTCCGAATCCCGACCGTTACTATTAACTCGTAAAATTACGAATTCATCCAATTTTCATACTTTCGTATTTTTCTCGATATCTATGCATGTAGGTGCAAAAATTAAAGAGAGCAATATTGTTAAGAATAAAATTTCCTACAACTTTTGTTCTAAAAGTTCTTTTGTAATACGCTCCAAATCCCGAGCGTTACTATCAACTCGTCAAAATTACGAATTCATCTAATTTTCATACTTTCGTATTTTTCTAGATATTTGTAAATCTAAGAGCAAAAGTGAAAGAGAGCAATATTGTTAAGAATAAAATTTCCTACAACTTTTGTTCTAAAAGTTTTTTTGTAAAACGCTCCGAATCCCGAGCGTTACTATCAAGTCGTAAAATTACGAATTCATCTAATATTCATATTTTCGTATTTATCTCGATATTTACGCATCTATGACCAAAAGTGAAAGAGAGCAATATTGTTAAGAATGAAATTTCCTACAATTTTTGTTCTAAAAGTTTTTTTGTAATACGCTCGGAATTCCGAGCGTTACTATCAACTCGTAAAATTACGAATTCATCTAATATTCATATTTTCGTATTTATCTCGATATTTACGCATCTATGACCAAAAGGGAAAGGGAGCAATATTGTTAAGAATGAAATTTCCTACAATTTTTGTTCTAAAAGTTTTTTTGTAATACGCTCCGAATCCCGAGCGTTACTATCAACTCGTAAAATTACGAATTCATCCAATTTTCATACTTTCGTATTTTTCTCGATGTCTATGCATCTAAGTGCAAAAGTAAAAGAGAGCAATATTGTTAAGAATAAAATTTGCTACAACTTTTGTTCTAAAAGCTTTTTTGTAAAACGCTCCGAATCCCGAGCGTTACTATCAAGTCGTAAAATTACGAATTCATCTAATTTTCATACTTTCGTATTTATCTCGATATTTACGCATCTATAAGCAAAAGAGAATGGGAACAATATTGTTAAGAATGAAATTTCCTACAATTTTTGTTCTAAAAGTTCTTTTGTAATATGCTCCGAATCTCGAGTGTTACTATCAACTAGTAAAATTACGAATTTCCTTAATTTTCATACTTTATTATTTTTCTCGATATTTATGCACCTAAGAGCAAAAGTGAAAGAGAGCAATATTGTTAAGAATAAAATTTCCAACAACTTTTGTTCTAAAAGTTTTTTTCTAAAACGCTCCGAATCCCGAGCGTTACTATCTATCAAGTCGCAAAATTACGAATTCATCTAATTTTCATACTTTCGTATTTATCTCGATATTTACGCATCTATGAGCAAAAGTGAATAAGAACAATATTGTTAAGAATGAAATTTCCTACAATTTTTGTTCTAAAAGCTTTTTTGTAATACGCTCCGAATCCCGAGCGTTACTATCAACTGGTAAAATTACGAATTTCTTTAATTTTCATACTTTCCTATTTTTCTCGATATTTATGCACCTAAGAGCAAAAGTGAAAGAGAGCAATATTGTTAAGAATAAAATTTCCAACAACTTTTGTTCTAAAAGTTTTTTTCTAAAACGCTCCGAATCCCGAGCGTTACTATCAAGTCGCAAAATTACGAATTCATCTAATTTTCATACTTTCGTATTTATCTCGATATTTACGCATCTATGAGCAAAAGTGAATAAGAACAATATTGTTAAGAATGAAATTTCCTACAATTTTTGTTCTAAAAGTTTTTTTGTAATACGCTCCGAATCCCGAGCGTTACTATCAACTGGTAAAATTACGAATTTCTTTAATTTTCATACTTTCCTATTTTTCTCGATATTTATGCACCTAAGAGCAAAAGTGAAAGAGAGCAATATTGTTAAGAATAAAATTTCCAACAACTTTTGTTCTAAAAGTTTTTTTCTAAAACGCTCCGAATTCCGAGCGTTACTATCAAGTCGCAAAATTACGAATTCATCTAATTTTCATACTTTCGTATTTATCTCGATATTTACGCATCTATGAGCAAAAGTGAATAAGAACAATATTGTTAAGAATGAAATTTCCTACAATTTTTGTTCTAAAAGTTTTTTTGTAATACGCTCCGAATCCCGAGCGTTACTATCAACTGGTAAAATTACGAATTTCTTTAATTTTCATACTTTCCTATTTTTCTCGATATTTATGCACCTAAGAGCAAAAGTGAAAGAGAGCAATATTGTTAAGAATAAAATTTCCAACAACTTTTGTTCTAAAAGTTTTTTTCTAAAACGCTCCGAATCCCGAGTGTTACTATCAAGTCGCAAAATTACGAATTCATCTAATTTTCATACTTTCGTATTTATCTCGATATTTACGCATCTATGAGCAAAAGTGAATAAGAACAATATTGTTAAGAATGAAATTTCCTACAATTTTTGTTCTAAAAGTTTTTTTGTAATACGCTCCGAATCCCGAGCGTTACTATCAACTGGTAAAATTACGAATTTCTTTAATTTTCATACTTTCCTATTTTTCTCGATATTTATGCACCTAAGAGCAAAAGTGAAAGAGAGCAATATTGTTAAGAATAAAATTTCCAACAAGTTTTGTTCTAAAAGTTTTTTTCTAAAACGCTCCGAATCCCGAGCGTTACTATCAAGTTGCAAAATTACGAATTCATCTAATTTTCATACTTTCGTATTTATCTCGATATTTACGCATCTATGAGCAAAAGTGAATGAGAACAATATTGTTAAGAATGAAATTTCCTACAATTTTTGTTCTAAAAGTTTTTTTATAATACGCTCCGAATCCCGAGCGTTACTATCAACTGGTAAAATTACGAATTTCTTTAATTTTCATACTTTCCTATTTTTCTCAATATTTATGCACCTAAGAGCAAAAGTGAAAGAGAGCAATATTGTTAAGAATAAAATTTCCAACAACTTTTGTTCTAAAAGTTTTTTTCTAAAACGCTCCGAATCCCGAGCGTTACTATCAAGTTGCAAAATTACGAATTCATCTAATTTTCATACTTTCGTATTTATCTCGATATTTACGCATCTATGAGCAAAAGTGAAAGAGAGCAATATTGTTAAGAATGAAATTTCCTACAATTTTTGTTCTAAAAGTTTTTTTGTAATATGCTCCGAATTCCGAGCGTTACTATTAACTCGTAAAATTAGGAATTCATCTAATTTTCATCTAATTTCACTTTGGTATTTATCTCGATATTTACGCATCCATGAGCAAAAGTGAAAGAGAGCAATATTGTTAAGAATAAAATTTCTTACAACTTTTGTTACAACATTTTCTTTCTGTTAGAACATAGCCAGTGTAATTCCAGATGTTTTCTTACCGCTTATACTTAGGCTTGTTTCAAAATCACGTGGTACTGACTTCCAGGATTGTCCAATGATAAGAAATAACTTCATTGTACTTAAAATAGGTGGTTTTATATTATTAAAACAGCCTTTCTATTTTTTGCAAGCACTATATTCTTCTACTAAAAAATTATATACTGTTGGCAGAAGACGAGATGCTGCTGACAGAAGCCTGTATACTTTTACTAGACGACTATATATTGCTGGCAGAAGACTAGACACTTTTGGCAGAGGACTATATACTGTTATTAGACTACTAAATATTGCAAGCAGATGATTAGAAACTGTTGGCAAAAGACTAGATACTGCTAATAGACGACTAAATATTGCAGGCAGAAGAATTAAATTGAAATTTTTTTATAATTTTTTTTTTTGTTTAGTTAGATCCAACAGCTGGAAAAGAATTTATGGGTTACATAGTAGCAGCAAATCCATTCGGCCAAATGCTTTTTTCACCGTTAGTTGGATGGTGGAGTAACAAATTAGGTTCAATTAGAATCCCAGTTTTATTATCGCTACTTGTTTTTACAATCGCCAGCGGAACGTATTCAATTCTAGAATTATTTCCTATTACTCAAAGAAAACATTGGATGTTATGGACTAGATTTCTAGTAGGAGTTAGTTCAGGTTGGTTAAAAAAAATGTTTAATATAAATTTTTGCAAATAAATTCTTTTGTGTCTTTCCAGCAAATATTGCAGCTTGTAGATCATATTTATCGGCAGCGACAACTATAAGCGAACGCACAAAAGCGATTTCAATGATTTCATTGTGTCAAGTTTTGGGATTTATAATCGGCCCGGCTCTTCAAACGCTTGCTGTACCATTTGGAGATGAAGGAATCGAATTTTTAAAATTAAAAATAAATATGTACACAGCCCCCGGATGGTTGAATGTGTTCCTATCAATTTTCAACTTTATCATTTTCCTTCCATTTTTTTTTAAAGAAAGAAAAATTGCTGCTAAAGAAGCAATGTTAAAACAAGGCGCCAAAACTGAAAAAGAAACTTGGAAAGGAATAAAACCAGATTATTTATCAGCTTGGACTTTAATAGTAGCATTTTTTGTAATCGTCTTTAATTTTATGCTGTTGGAAACGTTAGGATCTCCATTAACAATGGATCAATTTGCTTGGAGTAAAGCGGACACAGTTTATTATATGGGTTTATTAATGTCTGTTGGAGCAGTAATCGCATGCGTTTGCTTTGCGGCAATTAGTCCTTTATGTAAAATGTTTCCGGAAGTTAAAGTGATGATTTGGGGTGGATTTCTCTTCATGGTTTTGGGACGAGGCGTTTATATCCCATGGGGTGAAACGAATCCGACCATTTATAATTCAACGTCTCGTTTAACACCCTTTCACGATAAACTACTCTGTTATAATCACAATATGAACATCACTAATACGTTTAACAAAACAAAATTTGATTTAAATCAATCGAATTTAAATTTTAATGAGTCTAATTTAAATTTATTGGATTGTAATAAATTAGTTGAATTGGTTGGTTGTCCATCTAATCAAAAATGGTGTTTTACAACGAGAAAAATGACCCTGTTTCAATTTTTGTTGGGTTATGGATTAACCGCTGTTGGTTATCCGATTGGTGTTACGTTGATTCAAACGATTTTTTCGAAAATTTTAGGGACAAGACCACAAGTAAGGATTAAAATAATCTTGATTTAAATTAAAAAGAATTTTTTATAGGGTCTTTGGATGGGGTTAATGACTGGATCTGGGTGTTTTTCGAGAGTTTTAGGTCCTGTATTTGTAACATACATTTACACTGAATATGGACCAAATTGGACGTTTGGAATAACAGCTGTAATGATGATAATGATTACGGTTTGGTTGCAAATTTTTAATAATCGCTTAGAACCTAAGAAATTTCAAGAAGTCGTTCATGATGATGATGGTGAGGAAATGATTGAAATTGAAAAATTGGTGGAAATTAAGAAAGAAGATGTGGTGACGTAACATAAAAAAGTACAAAAAGAAGGAAATTACAAGACTTATTTTATTAGATATTAATTTGTACATATTAATAAAATTAATATAAGAAAAAGTATTTTTATAATTTTTTTATAAAAAATGTTTAAGTACTTAATAATAATAAGAAAAAAATCTGTAAATAAATAAAGGTTTTTTATGGTATAGCTATGTATTCATTTCTTGATTTAAAATTTTTATAAAACCACATTCTTCGAAGATTTTTTATCGAAAATTTAAATATTCCATCCAAATCATTACTTTGCATTAAAAATTTTTGACACTCACACAAAAGAAACAGCACGAATAATAAATAAATTAAAACAGTTACAGACGTTGTACTCTAAAACAATTTAATAAAGTATACTTAAAAAAGAAGTGTTTTAAAGAGGGACTCACCATTGTTCTTGTTGTTTGGTTTAATACCCAAATAAAACACGATTTCAATTTTAAGTTCAACGGCCAAAGAAGACGGAAAAAATACCGTTGTATTTTGGGAGGAGTATTTTTGATTCTTGTTAACACGTATTTATGACGAAACGTTTCATTACTTTGTTGACAAAATGCACAAAGAACATTTTTACAAGGAGAATGATTAATCACATTTTTATGATGTTTATTACAGTGAGGCTAAGGTAACAAATATCCATCTACATTATTTATCTGGGTATAGCCCTAAATGCCCTAGATGCCTTGCAACCTTAAATCGATAACTATCTTCTCGCTACATCTAAATCAAATGACAGTTGCAAAATAATCTCGTGGGTGCTTCAAGTCTTGAAGTTGGAAGTATCTTCTGTACTTCGGGGGTGTGGAACTATTATTTCTTCGGACTCCGCCGAAAAGGCGTTACTTTGGAGTTCACTGCTTCCAACTACATTTCATGGGTTCTTTTCATCAGCAAATGTTGACGTGATGATGAATTTTTCATCGCGTTCCTTTCTCCTCATTATCTCCCTTAAATAATCGATAACAGCGTTAATTTTTTATCAATCTTTTTTCCTGGGTCACATAGAAGTCTATTTCTGCATACCCTTATCATATTTCTTGCAATGCTTTAATCAGTTCCAACCTAACCCCTTTTTTTTTTTTATGAGGTCGGGGAAAATCTGCTAACAGACATCTGGCCTGGGGTGTTGGGCGGCCAGATAGTGTGGGGTTGGGATCGAAGACCCCGACCCACTAAAAACTCCTTTCCTCGTCTTCTCCGGAACCGCCCTTCCGGGCATTTCTTCGGAGTCGTTCACTTTCTTCAGTTTCGCTCTCGTCCCCACCATTTCGGTGGTTATGGTATGAAACGGTAAAAACAAATCTTCAACTTTTTGAAATTTATCAAAACATAAACTTACCAGGCCGAGGGGGAAATATCCCCCTCTTCTCCACTCCTCCTCCTGTTTGGTCTTCATAATGTTTCTGAGGTACCCTCCGATTTTCTCCCAAGTCTCGCCATCGGCTAGCATTAGTGTCCCGATGTTATCTTTGGTCACCGTTTCCGGACACTCTTTAAAGCACCTCGTCTTGTCCGCCGCAAACTTCGGGCAGTGGAACACCGTATGTTCTGGTGTATCCACTAACCCACAGAACCAACACTGTGCAGATAATGCTTTCCCGATCTTACATAGATATGTTCCGAAAATACCGTGGCCCGTTATCACTTGTGTTAGGAAGTAGTCAACTTCCCCCCACTTTATTTCCATCCATGGTTTTACCTTTGGAATAATGGTCCTGGCCCATCCTTCATACTGATCCCACCTATTTTGCCATTTCCTCATCAGATCTTCCCTTATCTCGCTCTTGCTCTCTCTCCCTCTTTCGTGTAGGGAGACTCTTTCTTCCACCAGCAGGTCCATAGGTGGCATACCCGCTATCACCTCGATACTTTCTGCAGAGACCGTGCAGTACCCTGATGTTATACTTATCGCTAATTTCCTGTTTACTGCGTTAAGCATCTTCCTGTAGCACTTATATTTTAATGCTCTACTCCAGGTGGGCGCTGCATACAGCAAGACCGACGTAACAGTAGTAGCTAGCAGTTTCCTTTTGCTGCTTATTGGTCCCCCCACGTTTGGCATAATCTTCCTAAGTATATTAGCCATCTTCAGAGCCTTTTCCGTGATCTCCCTGACATGCGCTGTCATTCTCATGTCCTTATCGAGATAAACCCCCAGGTATTTTACCATTGGTGAACTTTCCACCGTTTGACCTACAATGTCTACCTTCATTTTTGACACCTTTCGTCTTCCTTGTAGGACTACCACTTCGGTCTTTTTGGCCACCACCCTGATTCCCATCTCGTTTAGTCTTCTTATGACTCTCTCGGTCGCGTAACAAGCCTTGTCGTCTACCTCTTCCTTGGTTTTGGCGCATACGATGAGGACAAGATCATCAGTATATGCCACTAATCTCACTCCACGCTCCATATCCATTCGCAGTATCTCGTCGTAAAATATATTCCACAACGTAGGGCCCAGTATCGAACTTTGTGGAACCCCGCTGTTAGTCTCCCATACTGTTCCGTTCGGAGCCACCACCTCCCTCTCCGACAGGTAGGCTTGGATCATCCTCACAAGGTATCTTCTGACGCCTTCTCTCTCCAGGGCGCGTATTATTCTAGCCCATGGAGCAGAATTAAACGCGTTTTCAACATCTAGCAAGATCATCAGACATAGGTCCTGGTTCTTAACCGCCTTCTTTTTGATATTCTCTACCATTTCCTGGACCCTCCTAATCGCGTCCACCGTCGACCTTCCCGCCCTGAACCCATATTGGTTCTCGCTCAATAGCTTTTTGACCTCTATTTCCTCGTTCAGCCTGTCCTGAATGAGAATTTCCAGCTCAATCCAATTCAACCCAACCCAAAACACAACCCAACAAAACCTTTTTTTTTTAACGAGGTTGGGGAAAAATCTGCAAACATACACCTGGCCTTGGGTGTTGGTCGGCCGGCTAGTGTGGGGATGAGGTCTAGTCCTGACCGACTAAAAAACCCCTTTCCTCGTCTGCTCTCTTCTACCCCTCCCAACAATCCCATCAAGTAGGTTCTCCATTCAGTCATTTGTGTCTCTCTGCTGACTTCCTCTCTTCCCTTCCTCATCCTCTTTAAGTATTTCCATACCTCATTTTCCTCTTTCAATTCCTTAATCTTCTCAGCCTCCCTTTCCTTCAACTCCCTCTTCTTTTTCTATCTATCTATCTATCTCTCCACCTCCCCTCTCTGCCACAGTCTCAATTTCCTTCTAGCTTCTCTCTTGGCCTCTCTGCATTCCTTATCCCACCATTCGTTTCTTCCCCGTCTAACCCCCGATCGACCACTCTCTTTCTTCAACGTCGCCTCCCTATCCACCTCAATTAGTTCATTCAACCCGTCGGCCCCCTCCACTCTCTGAATATAGCTTGCCAAGTTTCCCCTATAATGTTCTATCCCCTCTTTCGACCAATCTACCCTAATGTATTTTCCACCATGTTCCATTGTCTTTCTGTTCCTTCTTACCCCTCGATCCTTTTATGCACACTTCTAGAGGCTGTTGATCCGACTCTACCAACGCCCTAACTCTAAATGTTTCTATCCTCTCCCGGGGACGCCCCCCTTGCACCCGTATAGGTATATCCTCTTCATCTCCTCCCTCCATATTCCCACTCAGTGTCTCCTATCGTCTCTCCTCTACCCACCTCAGCATCTTCCTTCCTTCTCCATTCAGAATCTTATCCTTGGACCGTCGCCCCTCTCCCTCGACCCCCATCTCCCCTCTTCCCCTTCTTCCCCTATTCTTGCAGTAAAGTCCCTTCCAATAATCAGGTATAAATAACCTTTTATACATTATTTCTATGGCCATATCATTAACCATTATCCTTTTGGTCATAACCTTTTCAGGTTATGCTTTAATTGACATCCAATTTCGAAATTTACCCAACTTTACTTTGCCGCTCTACTCTTGACCACTGCTCGTCTGTCTCTCTTAATCAATGCCATAAAAAAACCAACTCCAAACAACCAGCAGACGCAATGGTCTAGAACCTAGGTCCTAGGATAGTCTTGATGGTAGCCCATACTGAGGTTGCTTCCTAGAATTCCAGCTATGGTGTCTAGAATTCCAACTCTAGACACCATGGCCGCTATTCTGTCGCGAAAGTAGTGCTGGTTGATACTTTGTTACTACATTGCTATTCAATGACTAGATACTGCGAATTGACGACTAGATATTGCTGCCAGAATTGTAGATACTAGTGGCAGAAGACTTAACACTCCTAATAAGGGAACTAGACACCGTTAATAATATAAGAGTTTTAGAAACTACTTGCAGAAAATTAGATACTGCTAATGGAAGCTTAGATACTTCCAACAGAATACTAGATACTTAATAGAAACTACATTGCTTGGAGAAGACTAGGTTAATGTTATGTGATCTTTCCTTACTTCGTAGAGGAAGAGATAAAAATAAATGCGTATTACGCACTGTAACTAGAGGTTTCCTCAGTTCGTGTTTAATTGATTTGCCTTGAGCTAGTTTCAGATTGTTTTCCTTTATCCTCGTGGGCCGACACCGACTTTTAGACGTGTCCACGCACAAACCTGGCGGTGTCTGCGATAACCTTTAATGAAATTTTTGGTTGCATAACCATTTTGGACGATACCTAGGTTTATAGGGTGAAGACTGAAAATTCATTTTGTTCAGTTTATAAAACATTTAATAAAAATGTTAGCGAACAAATATTTAAAGTTTTAAAAGCTTTTATAAATATGGATAAATCTGGGTCCTTCAACAGTTTGTTTATTCAAATCAAAACATGCCTGTTCAACTGCACTAACAACCGGAGGACTTCCACAACTAAAAACACCAATTTGACTCACCTAAAAAAAAAATAAATAAATAAAGAAAAAAAATTTTTTTAATTTTTTTTTACTTCATTATGAAGAGTTTGTATGGTTCTAAATAAATTAGGAAATTCCGGTCGACCAAAATGAGTAACCGCCTTTAAACTGGTAAATAAAGATTTCCCAGATATTTTTTGGTAGTGACGTTCACAAATGTACAAGAAAATCGTACGCAAATCGAATTTTTCGTAGAATTGCGTGATGAAAATGTGAGCACTAACGATTTCTTCTGAATCGTTTTGTTCGACTTTACTCAAAATATCCACCATCCACTCAAATTGTCGTTGGGTTTTCGCCACCCAAATAAAATAAACCTGTTTGCAACGGAAATTATTTGCTATCTTTGATTTGAAAACGATGTCTTTTAAAATACTAGCGAAAGGTGTTACACCAATTCCAGCACCAATTAAAATTGATACATCATGATCGTACCAATCTTGATGACCTTCACCATATGGACCATCCAAATAAATCTAATAAATAAATAAAATTAAACATATTAAAAGAAATATTTTATTTTGTTGTACTTGTGGTAAAGATGTTGTGGATTCTTCATATAATTTTCGAATTCTTTCGGTCCATGGTCCAACAGCTCGAATATGAACGGTTAGATGAGTTTCATCCGGACTAGAAGAAAGAGTAAATGGGTGAAATTCACCGGGGTTTAGACCCAAACAAGCGATGTTAACGTATTGGCCAGATTTGTATTGGAAACTTCTTGGTTTGATAAACTTTAACATGGTGACTTGTGAAGGGAGGATTTTTGCTTCTATAACTGGGATTTGAATCTTTTTTCTTCTCACGCTGATTAATTTGTCTATTACGAATATTATTAAGCATGGTAAAAAGAAGTAATGGAAAAATGGTTCCTAAAAAAATTTTTAATTAATTCATAAAATCTTGTGTTTTTTTAAAGAAACTTGCTTGGATTAATCTTCCCGCTCCATGTAAAATCATAAAAATAAAAAAGATTGGGTAAAGATTGTGGATGTACCAAAAAATGGTGTATAATCGTTTTCGAATAATCCGAAGTGAAAAAGTAAAAATCATAGCCATTAAAACAACTAAAACCATTCCGGAAAATCCGGTGATCGTTTGCCATGCCCAATAATGGAACTTAGGAATTTCGTGAGTTCTAAAAAACGACAATTATTGATTGTAATGAAACCAAAAAAAATTCTTACGCATGGAAATAATTTCTAAATAAACAAGTTAAATCATCGGATGTTTGTGTTGAAATGTGATAAAAATTAAATGCGTGCCCAACGATGTGCAATATAGTTGATATTAACGCGCAAACGGCGATGTATTTGTGTAAATCAATCACTGAGTCTAATGGTAAATATTGACCTAAGCTTAGTTCTCTTAAAGTACTAAAAGTGTTTCTGGACATGGTTACTAAAAGGGTGGAGTAGGTGAACATTTGGGCGGAAGCAGCTCCCCTTGTTATTGTAACACCGTATCCGGCGATTCTTCGAAGACCTCCATGTTCAGATTCAACACTATAATCTAAAAAAGAATCGAAAAATAATTATGAGTAAAATAAGATGTAATAAGAACTTACGATAAGCTCTTTCAGCGAAAATTCCAATTAAAACTAACGTATAAAGAGTAACCCAAAACAAATAAACAGCATTATTTTCAACATAACTTGTGGTACTTGAAATAATGTTAGATCTCTTCGTTTTAACACCCTTTGCTAAAGACTTTTCGATGTTGTCATCAATCGTTGATGAATTAGTTTTTGCGTTAGCTTTAAGTCTTGCTTGGATATCTTCTTTAGTTCTAAAATAAATTAATTAAATAAAAATAACAGTAAAATCCCGATATAACGTATTAATATGGAGAAGGGAGTGTCTATTTGGCTTTATATTTAAACCTTGGATGGTAGAATCTAAGAGGACTGCTACATCTCGAGAACAAGTGTACACAACTAACACCAGATGTAGAATTAGAAACATTTGGGTTTAGCCGTGCGTCTGAAGACAGTATGGCAACTATGGCAACTATGGCAATTATGGAAATTATGGAAATTATGGCAATTATGGCAATTATGGCAATTATGGCAATTATGGCAACTATGGCAACTATAGGAAAACAGAAAAAAAACAAAAGATGTAAGTCTACAGGTCAAGTAAAAGAGAAAAAGAAAGTCGGATCAAGCGAAAAATGATTGAAAAGGAGCAAATAAAGCTGTCAGCTGAAGAGGGAAAAGAGAAGAAGCAGATGACATCAAAACTCAGTCTCAGATAACTATAGAGACAACAAGCGATTTCTTAACGAAGCTTTGAATACGAAAAAGCTACGAGCATTACGCAACTCTGTGGGTAAATTATTCCATAGAGTTATAGCTTGTACAGTGAATGATCTGTGATATATTTCAGTGCGATGAACGGGTAACATAAGTGAGATATCAGACTGTGCTCTAGTAGGAAGACCGCGAGATGCCATGAACTGAAATGCAGTGAACAGGAAAATTGGAGATTGAGAGGAAAGTATCTTGTATAAGGTAGTTAATATGCGAAAGGATCTACGCCTCTCAACGGTGAGCATCTCGAGATGATTACCATATGGTATAACATGATCATACTTTCTCAGGTCGAAAATAAAGCGCAGACAATTATTTTGTACTAAAATAAGAACTAAAACTAGAAACTTTCGCGTTTTGCCGTGCGTCTTTTAAGAAAAGGTTTGACGTTTCGGATACCATGTTGCAACCTTCTTCAGTCGAATCTTCTACGAAGAACCTTTTTGAAGGTGAAGCACCACATCGACTCCGCTGCAGCACGCAGAATCTTGATTAGGACAGAACAAGCACTACTACGAGAAAGTATTCACAAGACCTTCAATGATCTACAGAAAATAAGTGAGAGGTTACTACGACTCCACCTCTCACTTTCTAATTGTATGTCCGGGGGAGACTGGGATAAAGTGGACAGACTAGCAATGGAGAAGGCTGATCGTGAATTCCAGAAGACCCGTGACACGCACATCATGAAGTTTGAATCCCTGGAACTCCGGATACAAAAGAAGAAAAGTAATAGTTTACCAGTAGAAATAATCATCATCAACAAATCGAGTGTCCCACTAACGAAAGACGAAACCACGCCAAAGGATAAAACTACACAATCGGCCTGAAAAAGGTCCCAAAAGAGGAAATAATCTGCGAAGTGGAAGCAACTGTTCGAGGGATGCCCGCACCAAAAGCCGAAGAGATCCGACAAGAAGTTGCGAGAGTACTGAAGTCAGCAAAACCACCGAAATCCAACTTGACGGTTGGTGAAAAGAAGGTAGGGTCTATTAAAGAAAAGTCAGAAATTGTCGTTTTACCAGCAGACAAAGGGAATGCCACTGAGGTTATGGACAAGAAAGAATATGACGACAAAATGATGAACCAGCCACCTACAGGAAGATCAAGAAGGACCCCACAGACAAAATCGTAAGGAAAATGAAAGACCTGGTAAAATCCACAGGAATTCCAGCAGAACAGCAGAAAGGTTTGTTTGTGCAGACGCCGCACAGTGGTCCACAAGCGGTAAAATGTGAACGGAAATCAAATTTTCGAAATTTTTTTTTCGTTTTTTTTTTACATGTTACATGTACTTTAGGTCTTAATAGACTGAGAGCTGAAAGGAATAAAGTCTTATGTACTTTCTAGTGCCAATTGTACGCAATAAAACAGTACTACAATTCTAGTGTATTAAATATTATAAAATGCTACAACTTTAGATGAAGAAAATATATTGTGTTCCACTTTTTCAAGACAATGCGTTGTTGCTATCTTGAACAGCATAGAAAGGTCTTCATTTGGCACTTTTCTAATTTTTAAAATATTGTTGCAGAAATACGTAATAAGCACTTCTTTTAAAGCTAATTAACACCTACATCCAAATATTTGAACATATATATCTCGCAGAAGACGCAAGAAGAACTTTTGTCGCTAGAATATTCTTATTCTTTGAGATGTGCTCTATATAACATGATAACCACATCTTGCTTTAACTTGCTCCTTACCAAGATATTAGCGATCAAAGATGATCAGTGACTGAGTGTGTTATTGGACCGTTTTCATATAAAATGCTTATATTCTTTTTCTTAAAAGATAAATCTCGTATATTTGGTGTAAACTCGCATAACAATAATAGAATACCAGACTTAAAGTTTCGGGCATATCTAACAACCGGAAGTGGATGTTAGATACAGTGCGGCAAAAAACTGAAACACTGGAAATATCTACTTTTTTTATAAGTATGAAGGCTTCCACGGCCGGGGTTAATTGCACTAATATTAGAACTAAAACTAGAACTAACACTAGAAACTTTCGGGTTTTGCCGTGCGTCTTTTAAGAAAAGGTTTGGTTTTTGGATGCCATGGTGCAACCTTCTTCAGAAACACTTGGAACCAGTTTTATTAAATGTTATTTAAAAAAAAAATTTTAAATGTTTGGATAATTATCCAAATGTAAATGTAAATTCTATATTACATTGTAAGTGGGGGTTTGATGGTAGCGGATGTCATTCGACTTATAAACAAAAGTTCATCACAAATGCAGAGGGAAAAGATGATTCGCTATTTATGTCTTCCTAGTCTCATTACGATTGGAAGACAATGATAATAATATTGTATTGTGGAAAAACCCCACACCATCATCTATACGGTTTTGTAGACCGATTAGATTACAATGGATGCATGAAAATGCCGCTCTTATAAGCACCGAAGAAAAATATATATTTCAAACCAAATAAGTTCCCTTCAGCCATATACCTCAAAATGTGTAAGTGTTAACTTTTCTCTTTATTTCACGATGGTGGATGGCAAGGTATAAAGTCTTCGTTTTCTTAAAACTTTATTTGAATTATTAATACATGTTGTAGGTCTGTAATTCTTTGATGGGAATTTGATGGAATCATCTGGCATGGAATGTTATTTATGCAGAGCAAAAATTTCACAGATGAACGGTAGAGCTAGAAGGTTTTAAGTTTGGTTTGTCTGTTCTCCTTGCATACATTCGGTTTTTTGTGTGTTTGCTTCACATTTCATACAGATTAGAAATTAGAACTTGGAAGGTGTCTGGTTCATACGTACTTTTACTAAATTATCATCAGAGATTATTGGTATGACAATTTTATGGTAAGCACGCATGTACTAATCACTTTATACTTCATTTAAGGAATTGACGAGGAACTAATACAGCGATTTGGCGTTGTTTTGGCTGCAATAAACAGTGGGTACAATATTAATTGCAATGAATTTGATAAATATTGTTTCAAAACTGCCGAATTCGTCCATTTTATGGTTAGTACTATATGCCAACCAGCGTTCATAAAATTTTGATACATGGATCTGCAGTCATTAAAGAAACTCTACTATCTATTGGAGAGTTGTCGAAAGAAGCGCAAGAAGCTAATAACAAAAAAATCCGAAAATTTAGAGAGAGCCACACAAGGAAATGTAGTAGACTGGATACGAATGATGATCTATTTAAAAGACTGCTACTCAGCTCACATCCATTTATAGGTAATTTTCAACAGCACATTTCTAGAAAACATAAAAAGATGAGTATGGAGACTAAAAGATTATTTATAATAGACAATGTAGAAGACCAGGAAGAAGAAAAAGATCGCAAAGAAGAAGACGAATATGACGAAGAACAAGAATCAGAACAAGAGCTGTATGAGGCAGGATGCAACGAAGATGAAGATGACGAAGAATGGTCTGAAACAGAACAAGAAGAAACACATATTTTTAAGCAACGTAGATAATTTATAGAGAATTAAATTCCCTTTCTGATAGGCTAAAAAAGTATGGTGCGTTCCATTTAAAATTTTCTACTTTCTCGTCATTGAAAATGGAGAAACAATAATTCAATTTTTGACCATCCTGTATAAGATACTCCGATACAACAAATGACAATCTATTTGACAGCATCTGAAGAATAATCGTACCAATTTAGACCTTTTTTGAATGAACGTTGGCTGAGATATGGAGTTTTAAAGAGCATGGTAAAATTTACCAAAAAAAGTTTAGAACCAAAATAACTCGAAAACGAAAAACGCTAGGTACCAATAACTTTTATCAAAGTCAACCTATTTTTTTACGTACAATTAAATGGTGTAATAAAAACTATAGCATTCTATTTAAAATAACGAAGTTATGGTTTACTTCCGGTAGACCGGAAGTGGCAGCCATCTTGAAAGTATTTTAGATTGAAAGTTCCGAATGAACAACCCATGCTACCGAAATTTCAAAATTGTACGAATAGTGGAACCTGAAAAAGTTCTAACGAACCAGTTACGTGAGACACTGTAGTTAAAGATTTATTTATAGAAACCTTACATCGAAGTAAACTATATAACCAATTTAGTTTACACAATTTTGTATTTAGCTATCCTTCATGATTTAATAGCGTTGTATAAAATTTTGTATTTATCCAATTCTAAGGACCTAAATTATATGAAAAAAGTAGAATGTGACCTCAAGTAAATTAGTACTTCCGGTTGCCATATTTGATCCAAAAGTTCACAAAGTCTTTAGCATATAGTCCTATAGCCATATACCAAGTTTCAAAAAATTATCTCAACCCAAACTGCGTTAAAATATTTTTGTTCGGGTTTTTTCGAATTTAGACCACTGTGCGCCGGTACCACCAAGAATTTATGGATTACCGAAGATTCATAAACTAGACGTCCCCCTCCGCCCTATCGTCAGTGCCATCAACTCCCCAAGATACAAGTTGGCCATATATCTTGCAAAGATTCTGTCTCCTTTCACAGGGAATACGGAATCGTATGTCAGGAATTCTACACACTTTGTGGAATCGGTAAAAGGTATAAAGCTAGATGCTGAGGATACTTTGGTGAGTTTCGATGTGGAATCCCTTTTTACTAGGGTACCAGTTAAGGATGCTGTAGATGGTCTCTGCCAAAAACTCATTCCCTAGGGATTACTAGAATACGTGCCAGGTCTAGTGGAGTACTGTTTATCATCGACGTATTTCAGCTGGAAGGAAGAATTTTACGAGCAGTTCGAAGGGGCAGCCATGGAATCTCCATGGCTGCCCTTCGTTTTGCCCTATTGTTTTTAATTCGCAATATACGACAGCCCCTTAACACATTCCAAATTCTTTTTTGATTAGATTTTTTGTGTAAATACTCTAAATATGTTTTCCTTTCAGCATAAATAGTAAAATTAGTATAATTTCTCAATTGTTTCTCAATTTGCTTGCTACGTTTATATTTTTTTTAGCTTTATCTCTCAAATTTTGGTAACGTAACAACTTAATATTATCCGTTATCCAAGGTTTCCTAGGTTTCGAAATTCTAACTGTCCTCACTGAAGCATGAATGTCAAACAAATTCAATATTTGATCATTAAAAAACTTTAATTTATCATCAATCGACATTGCAAAAATATTCAGCAACGAAGGAATCATAATTGAATGAGTTGCAGTCTCTGTATGTGTAACAAAACGAAGATGGTTTAAGCATTGCACAGCTAAATCGACAAAAAACCAGTTCATGATCAGACATCTCAGGATGAAGAACCCCAGATTCCAATACTATAGAAAAATCAGACATCGCAATAACATCAATAGTCTTCATCGAACTATCAGTAATTCGGGTAGGCTCACCTATTAATTGAGTCATATCAATTGTTTGAAACATATTCAACAATCTTACAACATAATTGTTGCTAGTATCAAGAACATCAATATTAATATCCCCCAAACAGAAAACAATCTTTCCCAATTAACATTGGAAGGATGTCTTAGAAGAAGAGTTTTTGCAGCATTGCGTCTGCGCATGAGATCTCTGACCTCATGGTTGAGCCAGGGTGCAGGTAAGTGTTTTGTTTTGCGTAGAAGTAAAGGGGCATGACAGTCAAACAGTTCAGTAATTTGTGTATTGAAGTAGTTAACCTTTTTGTTGATATCCGACATCCGGTATAAATTTAACCAATCGATGGTCAAAGCATCAGATCACACGACGCCCAATCTCAAGTGCGCAATAGATCAAGAGGTTGGAGAACTGAGACGCTTGAATTTGAACCATGAGAAAGTATGCTGTCTGGACAGGACGTTATAATAATGTCCAATACCGTATGTGTTTCAAAATATACAACAATCTAACGCTGAATAACAGTTAAAACTAGAACCAACACTAGACCTAGAACTAGAAACATTCGGGTTTAGCCGTCTTAAGAGACTTGCGCCTAAACCCGAATAATTGTAGTTCTAGGTCTAGTGCTAGTTCTAATGCAAGTGTTAGTTCTAGTTCGGGTTTAGTCGTCTTAAGAGGCGTACAGATAAACTCGAATGTGTCTGGTCCTAGGTGTAGTATGAGTTCTAGTTTTAGTTCAATGAAAAATATACTACACTCTAACACTGAATAACATCTAAAACTAGAATTAACACTAGTATTAGAACTGACACTAGACCTACAACTATAAACATTCGAGTTTAGCCGTCTTAAGAGACGTGCGGCTAAATCCGAATGTTTCTAGTTCTAGATCTAGTGTTAGTTCTAGCTCTAGTTCAATGAAACATATGTAACAATCCAACGCTGAATAACAACTAAAACTAGAACTGACACTAGACCTAGAACTAACACTATACCTAGAACTAGAAACATTCGGGATTAGCCGTCTCAAGAGACGTACGGCTAAACCTGAATGATTCTAGTTCTAGGTCTAGAGTTAGTTCTACTTTTATTTCAATAAAAATATTCAACAATCTAGCGCTGAATAACAATTAAAACTAGAAATATCGTCCTTGATTTATACATCATATAGACAACTCGGGGAATACTCCTGTTTATCTATGCACATGGATTCCATCTATGCGCACTAACATTTATATTTAAATATAATAATGTATCAAATAGTTAATACGAGTAGCATGACTTAAAAATATTTTGTCTTAACTTGTCTAAACTTACTCATAAAGATTTTCAATAGTATGTCTAGCAGCATCAATTTTGGTACTTTCTTTATTAACACCTTTAAATCCTAAAGTAGCCTTATTTAAATTCTGTATATCAGGTCCAATGAGTTTTAAAAAATCATCAAACATTAATCTATCCTTATTTCGGAATCCTGCTTTATCTAGCATGGTAGCGATGCTTTTATCTAAATCTTGTTGTTGAACAGATCCACTAACAGTTTCCAAAAACGATTTAATCATTTCCATAAAATTATCTCTTGTTAAATAACCAACAGCGTTTATATCGTACATATCGAACAACAATTTTGCTTTATCGGTTTCAGTACCTTTGGCAAAAATTACTAATAAGTCGGCGAATTCTCGGAAAGAAATGAATCCATTTTTATCTTTATCAATCAAGTTAAACATTTTCTTAACGAATTCGGTTTCAGGTTGCATTCCTAAAGCGTCCGCAAATTCAAATAAAGTTAATTCAAGGTGGGTTAGTTCCATCGATTTAACATCAACCTGTAAAAGTGCGTCCTTTGAATAATCGATTTTAAAAGCTTGCGCAAAAACAACTCTGAAAAATTTATCGATTTTTTCTTTCCGACTTGAGTAAGATTCGGCTACGTTCAACCCAACTTTTAACGAAGTATAACTGCCTTCTTCGAAATTAACATTAGCCTCCTTTAATAGATCAACTAAAATTTTATGAAATGGTGATAACATGAAGTTATTTTCAAAACGGACCACAAAATCGTAATCGTTTTGTTGTTTTACAAACAGATATGGTTCATTGTTAACGGTGTAAATCATAATTGATTTTTTGGGATTTGTAAAATCGAGGATTCTTAATGTTTCTCCTTTCCTTGATAATATTCGAATTTGTTTTAAATTTTTTATTACGTTTATTATTATTGGCCGATAAGAATTTTTTTGTACCCATTCAGAAGCTGAAAAAGTATTATTTTATTACTAATTAATTAAAATTAAATTCTCGGGTTCAATTTAAAAATTATTATCTCAAAAATAGATATAGATTTTCAAGAACGGTTTTGTTCACGCGAAAGTACGTACTTTCTTCGATGAAACAACAATGTGTCATCCTTGTATCTTAAGAATTTGATTTTTCGCGACTTTTTTTTAAAACGTTGAAATAAATTGTTGAAAAATTCAAAATTTTGGATGAATGTAAAAATTATTATCTCAAAAACTAATTGACATTTTCAAATACGGGTTACTTCATTAAGAAGTGCACACTTTCTTCTATAAATCACTAAAAATATATCATGATATCTTAATAGTTCAATTTTTTATGATTTTTTAAAAGTTCATAAAGTTAAAAATTTGAGTTCGGTTTAAAAATTATTATCTCAAAAATGGAGAGCGATTTTCAAGTGCGATTTTGTTCATAGAAAAGTATGTACTTTCCTCTATAACTCAGGAACGTTTCATCCACATATCTTAAGAGTTCTATTTTAGGAGATTTTTTAAAAATGATGGAGAGGAATGTTACGAAATTCAAAACTCTCGGAATTCGGGTTGAATTTAAAAATTATTATCTCAAAAATAGATTTTCAAGAACGGTTTTTTGTTCACGATAAAGTACGTACTTTCTTCTATAAAACATCAATGTGTCATCTATGTATCTTAAGAATTCGATTTTTAGCGATTTTTTTTAAAAACGCTGAAATAAATTGTTTGGATATTCAAAATTCTGGATGAATTGGAAGAATTGTTATACCAAAATCTAATTGATATTTTCAGATACGCTTCAGTTCACGAAGAAGTACATACTTTCCTTTGTAAATCACTAAAGATATATCATGATAAGATATATCTTAAGAGATAAATTCTTTATGATTTTTTAAAAGTTAATAAAGTTAAAAATTTGTGTTCAGTTTAACGACTATTATCTCAAAAATGTATAGAGATTTTCAAGAAGGGTTTTGTACACGATAAAGTACGTACTTTCTTCTATGAAACATCAATGTATCATCCATGTATCTTAAGAATTCGATTTTTCGCAATTTCTTTTTAGAAACGCTGAAATAAATTGTTTAGAAATTCAAAATTCTGGATGAATTATTATCTCAAAAACGAATTGACATTTTCGAATACGGTTTAGTTTACCAAGAAGTATACACTTTTTTCCATAAATCACTAAAAATAATACATCATATCTTAAGAGTTCAATTTGTTATGATTTTTTAAAAGTTCATAAAGTTAAAAATTTGGGTTCGGTTTAAAAATCATTATCTCAAAAATGGAAAGCGATTTTCAAGGGTGGCTTTATTCATAGAAAAGGATGTACTTTCCTCTATAACTCAAGAATGTTTCATCAACATATCTTAAGAGTTCGATTCTAGGCGATTTTTTAAAAATGATGGAAAAAACTCTGGGAATTCGGGTTGAGTTCAAAAATTATTATCTCAAAAATGGATAAAGATTTTCAAGAACGGTTTTGATCACGGTAAAGTACGTACTTTCTTATATAAAACATCAATGTATCATCCATGTATCTTAAGAATTCGATTTATCGCGATTTTTTTTAAAACGCTGAAATAAATTGTTTAGAAATTCAAAATTCTGGATGAATTTAAAAAATTATTATCTCAAAATCTAATTGATATTTTCAAATACGGTTTAATTCATGAAGAAGTGCACACTTTCTTCTATAAATCACTAAAAATATATCATGATACATTAAGAGTTCAATTTTTTATGATTTTTTAAAAGTTCATAAAGTTAAAAATTTGGGTTCGGTTTAAAATTTATCTCAAAAATGGAGAGTAGTTTTCAAGCGTGGTTTTATTCATAGAAAATTATGTTCTTTCCTCTATAATTCACGAACGTTTCATCCATATATCTTAAGAGTTCGATTTTAGGCAATTTTTTAAAAATGATGGAAAAAAATGTTACGAAATTCAAAACTCTGGGAATTCGGGTTGAGTTCAAAAATTATTATCTCAAAAATGGATAGATTTTTAAGAACGGTTTTGATCACGGTAAAGTACGTACTTTCTTATATAAAACATCAATGTATCATCCATGTATTTTAAGAATTCGATTATTTGCGATTTTTTTTAAACGCTGAATAAATTGTTTAGAAATTTAAAATGCTGGATGAATTTAAAAATTATTATCTCAAAAACTAATTGATGTTTTCAAATACGGTTTAATTCATGAAGAAGTGCACACTTTCTTCTAAAAATTACTAAAAATATAGCATGATACATTAAGAGTTAATTTTGTTATGATTTTTTAAAAGTTCATAAAGTTAAAAATTTGGGTTCGGTTTAAAATTTATCTCAAAAATGGAGAACGGTTTTCAAGCGTGGTTTTATTCATAGAAAATTATGTACTTTCCTCTATAATTCACGAACGTTTCATCCATTTATCTTAAGAATTCGATTTTAGGCAATTTTTTAAAAATGATGGAAAAAACTGGGAATTCGGGTTGAGTTCAAAAATTATTATCTCAAAAATGGATAAAGATTTTCAAGAACGGTTTTGTTCACGGTAAAGTACGTACTTTCTTCTATAAAACATCAATGTATCATCCATGTATCTTAAGAATTCGATTTATCGCGATTTTTTTTAAAACGCTGAAATAAATTGTTTAGAAATTCAAAATTCTGGATGAATTTAAAAATTATTATCTCAAAATCTAATTGATATTTTCAAATACGGTTTAATTCATGAAGAAGTGCACACTTTCTTCTCTAAATCACTAAAAATATATCATGATACATTAAAAGTTCAATATTTTATGATTTTTTAAAAGTTCATAAAGTTAAAAATTTGGGTTCGGTTTAAAATTTATCTTAAAAATGGAGAGCGGTTTTCAAGCGTAGTTTTATTCATAGAAAATTATGTACTTTCCTCTATAATTCACGAACGTTTCATCCATATATCTTAAGAGTTCGATTTTAGGCGATTTTTTAAAAATGATGGAAAAAAATGTTACGAAATTCAAAACTCTGGGAATCCGGGTTGAGTTCAAAAATTATTATTTCAAAAATGGATAGAGATTTTTAAGAACGGTTTTGATCACGGTAAAGTACGTACTTTCTTCTATAAAACATCAATGTATCATCCATGTATTTTAAGAATTCGATTTTTTGCGATTTTTTTTTTAAACGCTGAAAGAAATTGTTTAGAAATTTAAAATGCTGGATGAATTTAAAAATTATTATCTCAAAAACTAATTGATGTTTTCAAATACGGTTTAATTCATGAAGAAGTGCACACTTTCTTCTATAAATCACTAAAAATATATCATGATACATTAAGAGTTCAATTTTTTATGATTTTTTAAAAGTTCATAAAGTTAAAAATTTGGGTTCGGTTTAAAATTTATCTCAAAAATGGGGAGCGGTTTTCAAGCGTGGTTTTATTCATAGAAAATTATGTACTTTCCTCTATAACTCACGAACGTTTCATCCATATATCTTAAGAGTTCGATTTTAGGTGATTTTTTAAAAATGATGGAAAAAAATGTTACGAAATTCAAAACTCTGGGAATTCGGGTTGAGTTCAAAAATTATTTTCTCAAAAATGGGTGGAGATTTTCAATAACGGTTTTGTTCACGGTAAAGTACGTACTTTCTTCTATAAAACATCAATTTATCATCAATCTATCTTAAAAATTAGATTTTTCGCGTTTTTTTGTAAAAACGCTGAAATAAATTGTTTAGATATTCAAAATTCTGGATGAATTGGAAGAATTGTTATACCAAAATCAAATTGATATTTTCAGATACGCTTCAATTCACGAAGAAGTACATACTTTCCTTTGTAAATCATTAAAAATATATCATGATAAGATATATCTTAAGAGATAAATTCTTTATGATTTTTTAAAAGTTAATAAAGTTAAATATTTCGGTTCAGTTTAAAGATTATTATCTCAAAAATGGATAGAAATTTTCAAGAAGGGTTTTGTTCACGATATAGTACGTACTTTCTTCTATGAAACATCAATGTATCATCCATGTATTTTAAGAATTCGATTTTTTACGATTTTTTTTTTAAACGCTGAAATAAATTGTTTAGAAATTTAAAATTCTGGTTGAATTTAAAAATTATTATCTCAAAAACTAATTGATGTTTTCAAATACGGTTTAATTCATGAAGAAGTGTACACTTTCTTCTATAAATCACTAAAAATATATCATGATACATTAAGAGTTCAATTTTTTATGATTTTTTAAAAGTTCGTAAAGTTAAAAACTTGGGTTCGGTTTAAAAATTATTATCTCAAAAATGGAAAGCGATTTTCAAGGGTGGCTTTATTCATAGAAAAGGATGTACTTTTCTCTATAACTCAGGAATGTTTCATCCATATATCTTAAGAGTTCGATTTTAGGCGATTTTTTAAAAATGATGGAAAAAACTCTGGGAATTCGGGTTGAGTTCAAAAATTATTATCTCAAAAATGGATAAAGATTTTCAAGAACGGTTTTGATCACGGTAAAGTACGTACTTTCTTATATAAAACATCAATGTATCATACATGTATCTTAAGAATTCGATTTATCGCGATTTTTTTTAAAACGCTGAAATAAATTGTTTAGAAATTCAAAATTCTGGATGAATTTAAAAATTATTATCTCAAAATCTAATTGATATTTTCAAATACGGTTTAATTCATGAAGAAGTGCACACTTTCGTCTATAAATCACTAAAAATATATCATGATACATTAAAAGTTCAACTTTTTATGATTTTTTAAAAATCAAAATTTTTATGGTTTTATTCATAGAAAAGTATGTACTTTCCTCTATAACTCACGAACGTTTCATCCATATATCTTAAGAGTTCGATTTTAGGCGATTTTTTAAAAATGGTGGAAAAATAGTTATGAAATTCAAAACTTTGGGAATTTGAGTTGAGTTCAAAAATTATTATCTCAAAAACGACTGGTGATTTTTATGTGGGTATTAGTTTATAAAAAAGTACATGCTTTGCTCTATAAATTGCAAAACGTACATCAATGTTTCTTGATAATTCGATTTCTGTCAATTTTTTCAAAAACGATGATACATGAAACTTTAGTATCTTAAAAATGAGTGGAGATGTGAATAATTCATTAACATATATTAAGAATTGCAATTTTCAAGGTTTTTAGAAACGATTGATATTTACCAACAAACATATTGCTCGAAGAACTTCCTTCGGAATCAATTTTAGTGTTGTCTTTAAATTTTCGTAATTCGGCTTCTCTAAATTTATAATAAGCGATACCCAAAATGCTTACAATAACCAGACCCAAACCCAAAAATGTTAATATGTAGCTTGTGGCGCTGTTTGAAAAATAATCGTATCTAGTTTCTCCTTGAATACAATCTTCTTTTAAGTTTTTTTCGTCGAGTTGAGGAAGGTGGTAACATTGTTTGTTTAAATCGACACCGTTAGTGTTTTTGAACTTACAGTCATTTGGAACGAGATTTTTACAGTTTTCATGTATATGTTCTAGTTCATAAGGTGCCCTAAAAACGTTTTGTTGGATATCTTTAGGATCTAGTTTGGTTACACTCATTATGATATCATATAATTTTAATTCTTTTATCCTGGCAATTTCTTCTTTAGTAAATAATCTTCAATTAAAAGAAAGAGTTATGATAAAATTGTGTAATATTAAATGAATGTACTTACTTATTTTGTTCATTTTCATACCAAAATCGATCACCATCTCGGATTCTTTCAAACTGATCTAAAATAATAGCTTCAAATAGTTCACCAGGTCCAGTATCTGTTTCTAAAATTCCACCAATCCATACATCGATGTTATTTACGTTATCTTTGTATAATTCTTTCATTTTATCTACTTTGTCTTTTTCAGCATATTTAAAATGATCAAACGACTCTATTTTATTAAGACCAAAAGCCTCTCTTGCGGTGTTAAAATCTGGAATTCCATGGTCTCTTCCCCTTTGGACATTTACCGCCATCAAATCTCTTCTTGGAAATTCTAATGGGCCAAAGACGTTTCCTCTTAAATCTTCAACGATTCTATGATCTTCTCGTTCACATAATTGATAAGCCATTCCCATTAAAAGCCGATCGATATCGATAAGGTTGTCTTTATCGTCTTTAGTTTTGAGAGCATCTTGTGGGCGCCAAAATGAATTACAAGTTCTAACAGCAAATTTATCCCAGTTTTTAAATGTTGTCGAGCAACCATCTCTTCCATAATCTCTTAAGTAAACTCCAGGTGGAACTAAAGTATGTCCGAAACGAAAAGCAGCCGTTTGAAAAAGTTGATCAATTTGTGGATTAATCGATGGATTGTATCCTTTGTATGGTGGAAGAGGGTTATTCAACCATGTTGGTAACCATTCGTCGATAACGATGTGTTGTTGAGTTGCTATAACCCATTTTCTTGCTTCGTTAAAAACTTTATCGCTTGACCAGTTTGGCTGTAAATTTCGGATGTTTTGTGCTAAGAAATTGTGCCAACGAAACCATAAAACACCGAAAGTTAATAGAAAAGTGTTTTCATTTCCACGGGGATTTCCCAGTTTAAAAAATCTTTCAACTTTATCTAATTCATGTTGCTGAACGAAAATAGAATGTCTAGCTGGTGGTGGTGGATTTGCGAGTGGCAATCTTTGAGTGTTGTATTCTGGAAATAAACCACCGTGGCTATAAGCCAATTTTCCATCTTTATCAATAGTCCCATCTGAATAAGTTCTTAATTGATCAGCCCATTGTTTAGTTATTCCGTACATTAACCCTCCATCTAAAAATGGGGTAATTTCGTTTAATTGTTGTCGAGGATTATTTGGTGAATACCCAGTTTTTTGATCGTACCGGGTTCGCAATAACGGCATTTCACTGTGCATTTTTGCATATTTATGATTTCCTGGTATGGGTATGTTAAAATACTCCGGTGGGCAAGCTGGTCTTTGGGCGTCTAAAATTTCTTCGACAACTTGTTGACCAAAAAAAACTAAAAGCGCGGTTTTTCCTGTTTTGGACATCGTTCCTATTTCGCCAGAAAGGAGTTGATCGCTTAAATCAAAAGGATTTGGGCGATCTGCACCGGTGGGATGGTAAGTCCCATCGGCGTAAGCAGCTGGAGTTCTTCTTAAAAGATGACCATCTAAAAAAAAATAAAAATATTACTTAATAAAAATTTTTTTTAATAAAAAAATTTACCTATAGCTCCTAAATTCGGTTGATCCAAATTATTATAAAATCCATCATATCCAGGTAATTCCACTTCTTTATTTTCGAAACTGTTTCCATCAGGATTACCTGTCAGTAATTGAAGAGCAACAAAATTCCGAGGTTTAGATTCGTCAAATGCTTCATACCGACCACGCCATGACCCTATATATGGGAAAATTGTTAAAAATTAATTGAATAAAACAGTGTATAAAAAATATTCTTACCCATTTGGGCCATAACAAGATTAAAAAAGCCAATCACAAAAGCGATCCTCATCGTTACAGATTAATGCATAAACTGCATATTATAACATGTATGAGTTGGCTTTTTATACAGGAAGGAAGTTTATATTGATATCGAGTGTTATGACACATTAACTCAACAAAATTCTTTCGGTCATATTTACATCCTATGATGAAAGTAAATATTCAGTATTTCAAAACTTATTTGATTACTTTTTAAAAAACATGTAATGGATTTAAAGATTATCGTTATTATTTGGATTGAGATTACTAGTTTATTATTTAATAAAATAAGTTTACTTAATAAAATTTTAAAGAATGTCATCTTGATTTTTCATTGAATACAACTTTATTTATATAAGGTTTGTCTTTAGTAAACTCACTATAACAATCCCAATACAATATATAAAATCTCTTGGTGCAGTTTCGTCTAGTTTTCTTCTCTTCGCTTGTAATTCATCATCACATTCATTACTAACAGAACTGTCGCTGTTATCACTTTCGATTATTAATCAAAGTATCCTCTTCTTAATGCAACAAGCCGTTTTGAAAAATCCCTTTTAGTTTTTGAGATATACATTTTTGAAATGAACGACTATTTTTTCGAATTATGCAATTTTCGCCGATTAAGTTTTAAAAATTCGTATAAAATCCATTTCTTGAAATTTGAGTATGAGAATTTTTCAAAGTGTTAATAAGAGTGTCCTCTTTCCAATGAACAAACCCGGTTTGAAAAATCTCTTTTAGTTTTTGAGAAATAAATTTTTGAAATGATCGACAATTTTTTCGAATTTTGCTTAATCTAGAGTTAATTTAAAAAATCGTGGAAGCGTTGTTTATGAAAATTAAGGAGTGAGGTTTATCGCAAATTAACGCTAAAAGTGTTCTCTTTCGAATGATATATAATAAATGTTAGGTTGTATTAGGAAAATATTGAGAAAAATGTCGAATTAAAAGTAGCGTTTTCGCTTAATCTAAAAATGTTAAAATAGAGTAAATTTAAAAAATCGTGGAGGCGTTGTTTATGAAAATTAAGGAGTGAGATTTATCGCAAATTAAAGCTAAAAGTGTCCTCTTTCGAATGATATATAATAAATGTTAGGTTGTATTAGGAAAATATGAACAGAAAAAATGTTGAAGTAAAAGTAGCGTTTTCGCTTAATCTAAAAATGATAAAAATTGAGTAAATTTAAAAAATCGTGGAAGCGTTGTTTATGAAAATTAAGGAATGAGACTTATCGCAAATTAAAGCTAAAAGTGTCCTCTTTCGAATGATATATAATAAATGTTAGGTTGTATTAGGAAAATATTGAGAAAAATGTTGAAGTAAAAGTAGCGTTTTCGCTTAACCTAAAAGTATCAAAAATTTGGTAAATTTAAAAAATCGTGGAAGCGTTGTTTATGAAGATTAAGGAATGAGATTTATCGCAAATGAAGGCTAAAAGTGTCCTCTTTCGAATGATATATAATAAATGTTAGGTTGTATTAGGAAAATATGAAGAAAAAAAATGTTGATGTAAAAATAGCGCTTTCGCTTAATCTAAAAATGTTAAAAATTAAGTTAATTTAAAAAATCGTGGAAGTGTTGTTTATGAAAATTAAAGAACGAGATTTATTGCAAATTAAAGCTAAAAGTGTCCTCTTTTATCTAATATACGTAATAAATATTAGGTTGTATTATGTAAATATGGAAAAAATAATGTTGAAGTAAGAGTAACATTTTCGCTTAATCTAAAAATGTTAAAAATTACATAAATTTAAAAAATCGTGGTAGCGTTATTTATGATAATTAAGCAGTGAGATGTATTGCAAATTAAAGCTAAAAGTGTTATCTTTCGAATGATATATCACAAATGTTAGGTTGTATGAGGAAAATAAGGAAAGAAAAAATGTTGAAGTAACAGTAGCGTTTTCGCTTAATCTAAAAATGGTAAAAATTAAGTAAATTTAACAAATTGTGGAAGCGTTGTTTATGAACATTAAACAAATTTAAGAGATTTATCGCAAATTAAAGCTAAACGTGTCCTCTTTCGAATGATATATAAAAAATGTTAGGTTGTATTAGGAAAATATTCAGAAAAATGTTGTGGTGAAAGTAACAGTTTAGCTTAATCTAAAAATGTTAAAAATTACGTAAATCTAAAAAATCGTGGTAGCATTGTTTATGATAATTAAGGAATGAGATTTATCGCAAATTAAAGCTAAAAGGGTCATCTTTCGAATGATATATAATAAATGTTAGGTTGTATTAGGAAAATATTGAAAAAAATGTTGAAGTAAAAGTGGCGTTTTCGCCTAACCTAAAAGTATAAAAAATTTGGTAAATATAAAAAATCGTGAAAGCGTTGTTTATAAAAATTAAGGAATGAGATTTATCGCAAATTAATGCTAAAAGTGTCCTCTTTCGAATGCTATATAATAAATGTTAGGTTGTATTAGGAAAATATGAAGAAAAAAAATGTTGATGTAAAAATAGCGCTTTCGCTTAATCTAAAAATGTTAAAAATTAAGTTAATTTAAAAAATCGTGGAAGTATTGTTTATGAAAATTAAAGAACGAGATTTATTGCAAATTAAAGCTAAAAGTGTCCTCTTTCATCTAATATACGTAATAAATATTAGGTTGTATTATGTAAATATGGAAAAAATAATGTTGAAGTAAGAGTAACATTTTCGCTTAATCTAAAAATGTTAAAAATTACATAAATTTAAAAAATCGTGGTAGCGTTTTTTATGATAATTAAGCAGTGAGATGTATTGCAAATTAAAGCTAAAAGTGTTATCTTTCGAATGATATATTACAAATGTTAGGTTGTATGAGGAAAATAAGGAAAGAAAAAATGTTGAAGTAACAGTAGCGTTTTCGCTTAATCTAAAAATGGTAAAAATTAAGTAAATTTAAAAAATTGTGGAAGCGTTGTTTATGAAAATTAAAGAACGAGATTTATCGCAAATTAAAGCTAAAAGTGTCCTCTTTCGAATGATATATAAAAAATGTTAGGTTGTATTAGGAAAATATTCAGAAAAATGTTGTGGTGAAAGTAACAGTTTAGCTTAATCTAAAAATGTTAAAAATTACGTAAATCTAAAAAATCGTGGTAGCATTGTTTATGATAATTAAGGAATGAGATTTATCGCAAATTAAAGCTAAAAGGGTCATCTTTCGAATGATATATAATAAATGTTAGGTTGTATTAGGAAAATATTGAAAAAAATGTTGAAGTAAAAGTGGCGTTTTCGCCTAACCTAAAAGTATCAAAAATTTGGTATTAAAGCTAAACGTGTCCTCTTTCGAATGATATATAAAAAATGTTAGGTTGTATTAGGAAAATATTCAGAAAAATGTTGTGGTGAAAGTAACAGTTTAGCTTAATCTAAAAATGTTAAAAATTACGTAAATCTAAAAAATCGTGGTAGCATTGTTTATGATAATTAAGGAATGAGATTTATCGCAAATTAAAGCTAAAAGTGTCCTCTTTCGAATGATATATAATAAATGTTAGGTTGTATTAGGAAAATATTCAGAAAAATGTTGAAGTAAAAATAGCGTTTTCGCTTAATCTAAAAGTGTTAAAAATTAAGTAAATTTAAAAAATCTTGGAAGCGTTGTTTATGAAAATTACAGAATGAGATTTATCGCAAATTAAAGCTAAAAGTATCCTCTTTCGAATGATATATAATAAATGTTAGGTTGTATTAGGAAAATACGGAGAGAAAAAATGTTGAAGTAAAAGTAGCGTTTTCGCTTATTCTAAAAATGTCAAAAAATAAGTAAATTTAAAAAATCGTGGAAGCGTTGTTTATGAAAATTAAAGAACGAGATTTATCGCAAATTAAAGCTAAAAGTGTCCTCTTTCGAATGATATATAATAAATGTCATATTGTGTTAGGAAAATATTCAGAAAAATGTTGAAGTAAAAGTAGCGTTTTCGCTTAACCTAAAAATGTTAAAAATTGTGTAAATTTAAAAAATCGTGGAAGCTTTGTTTATGAGAATTAAGGAACGAGATTTTTTTCATTTCTGGGAAAATGTGTTTTTTAATAACTTCACTTCTTTATGTATTAGAACCTTGTTCTGCTAAACAGTCTTTTTTGAATATTTTTTAGTGTAATATATTGTTATAATATTTATTTCTTCTTGAGACACCTCAGTTATTTTTCGTTTAAGAAAATAACAAAATGTTGTTGATAATGGCTAGCAGCAGCAGAAGTTTTGGATGCAAGAACAGTCCTGATTTGTTCTGATCTATTTGTGGATGACAGCACGACCAATTACAACTGTTATAAAATAGGCGTGGTCTCATTACTTTGGCTTTGCTTTGACGAATTTAGACAAGCTATGGACTTTGGAAAGATGGATAGCGGGCGAATCTACGCGTTTTCAATTTGGTATTTGTTATTTGTTTGGTCATAGATATCAGACCATTCCGACTGCTATTTCTGTAATATAAACCTAGATGGCATGAACAAAAAACAAAGAAAAGTTTGGTTTACCCTCATGTAAGATCAACCAAAAAGCCGATTCTGCACAGCGAAACTTTACCAAGACCAAATTCTCCTGACTGATTAATGCAATCCAACTGATTAGAGTGAAGATATGTCATCTAGCAGCGACTATGATGCGAAAATAAACCATAAAATGTCACGGAAAGAACTAAGTGACTTAGCTAGAGACCTGAAGTTGTCGAATAATTGTTTTGATACAATGCTTTTCTTATTGGACCAATAGTTATGAAATGATGGTAGGTGAATGTAGCTCATCTCTAGCATACACCCTGTTACTATCATGATTTCACACACATCCGTTGCAGCACTTGTATTTTGTATTTGTATTTTCAACAAATTAACAAGAATAAACTTTTCGGAAATGCTTGCAAAAAGCAATCAAGTTTGAATGAACTCCTATTCAGCTTTGCTAATACAATTGCGTTCCTAACTTGAGGCATAGCCTTCTGGGTTAAAAATTTGCGATTTTGTCGATATCATACTAGTGTATCACACCATCATTATTCTTGTTATTTGGTTGGGGCTTTTCATCCGAATTGGAAGAGGGTTTTGAAGAGCTATTTGATGAACCTTGATCTTTACCATTATCGTTGTTATTTTTTGGTCGTTGCCTGGAGTTCCTTCTTTAGAAGGCTCAAAATCTGAATCCGATTGTCGATTTCTTTTTCCAACTCTTTCTGGGTTAGATATTTTTTTAGCCTTTAAGATCGGATTACGATAGTTGAAGGAGCGCTCTTTCTGACTGTGATAACAGTTTTTTAAGAATCGGTTTGATAACAATTTTGAGCTATTTTAAGTACAGAGCGATGTTTAGCAATTTCGTGTTTAGCTTTGAATTTTTTAGAAATTAATAATTTATATATGTATATTATTTACGATAAAGACACTACGTTGTAATTTTCACCAGATATTTGATGTGACGAAATCAGTATAAATTTCATAACATGTACGTAAGTAACAAATTAACTAAGCACTATTAATGTATCATCTTCTCTATTGATAACTCTTAATTCGGCAGATCTTTACAATTTAAATCCCATTAAAGTAAATCTATAAATAAATTAAGATCTTCTTTGTGATTGTTTTTGGAATGAGTCGTTGACGTGCAATAAAATTGTGGTTTTTTAGCAGTTCCAAGAAAATCTGGTGGCGATTCATGCTTGATGACTAAAAGATAAAGCAACTATAAAACAAGAGTAAATCTGAAGAGATTCATAAGAATATTGTCTCTTCACCCATTAAGAATAACAACAATCATGGTGAGTTCGTTTTTTATCTTCTAATAATACATTTTAACAAATTTTTTTTGTAGAAATATTTAACATCGTTAATTTTTATTATCGTTTCAAACGTTTTAATAATTTCTTCAAATCCTATCAATAATGATAATGAAGGAGAAAATATAACGGTTAGAAACGACGATTTATTAACTCCAAACACATCTCCTTCATCGGATGAAGAAATAATGGAACCTGATTCAACGATTGTTTTCAGGCCGTTATTTGTGTACAGACAACAACAAGCAAAAAGAAGGAGAAATTATCAAAGACCCTGCAGAAGAATCGATTACAATAATTATCCTAATTTTAATGATGACCGTTTTGATTTTCCTGCAATTTTCGGTTAAATCACATAAACCCGACAGTCCAATAAATAAAAAATAATAAACTAGTGGACACAGCGATGACGCATTTATTGATAAGATAATTTTGTTATTTATAAAAGTGTGTTGTTGACTTGGAATTTGAATGATGTAATATTATTTTTCTGTTTAATATAGAAGTTTTGCGGCGGAGTTTGTTTTTGTTTTTAAGTGCCTTAAAAGCTCGCGGTTGCGTCGTTTTAGAGAGCTTTTAGTTCGACACGTCGCGTTCCTGAAAAATATTAATCCGTTGAGTTTGGACCGCGTCCAAAACTCCTCGCCCTCTACCAGAACTTGCCACTTTCGGCTTAAGGCTTATCGCCCTTTCCTTGTTACTAAACGATCCTTAGCATGTGTGGCTTAGATTTAAGACTTAAACGAGATTCTTTTAATTTATAAAGAATAAGGTTTTAAAATTTCAATAAAAATGTATACAGTTATTACAGTTTAGTAACTTGACTTTTTTTGCGGTTTTTTATATATTCTATATAATTTATAAAAAATGTAATGCATATATCGTTATAGTTGCGGTTTTTGTGAATTTAAGCGCTGAATCTTTCTTATCACAACAACCGTTGGTGACAACTTTCACATAAGAGGGTCTTTTGTACGTAAGACATTCCTATTTTTAAAAGTACTTTTTTGCTTAAAATACTTCAAGGAATTCAAAAATGTATTTGTAATTTAAATTAACATAATAATGTAGAAATTACAAGGTCAAAACGAAGACATTCCCATTTTTGCAGGTTTTAACGTTTAACAAATTTTATCTCGAGAAAGGTTGCTGTTACAACTTTTAACTAAGAGTACTTTTTTGCTTAAAATACTTCAAGGAATTCAAAAATGTATTTGTAATTTAAATTAACATAATAGAGTAGAAATTACATGGTCAAAATGAAAATACTATAATTTTTGCAGGTTTTAACGTTTTTTAGCACAAAACCAATTTTATCTCGAGATCACTTGCTGTTACAACTTTTAACTAAGAGTACTTTTTTGTTTAAAATACTTTAAGGAATTCAAAAATGTATTTGTAATTTAAATTAACATAATAATGTAGAAATTTCAAGGTCAAAACGAAGACATTCCCTTTTTTGCAGGTTTTAACGTTTCACAAATTTTATCTCGAGAAAGGTTGCTGTTACAACTTTTAACTAAGAGTACTTTTTTGCTTAAAATACTTCAAGGAATTCAAAAATGTACTTGTAATTTAAATTAACATAAAAAAGTAGAAATTACAAGGCCAAAACGATGACATTCCCATTTTTGCAGGTTTTTAAGTTTTTTTAGCAAAAAACCAATATTATCTAGAGAACAGTTGCTGTTTCAACTTTTAACTAACAGTACTCTCTTGCTTAAAATACTTCAAGGAATCCAAAAATGTATTTGTAATTTAAATTAACATAATAATGTAGAAATTACAAGGTCAAAACGAAGACATTCCCATTTTTGCAGGTTTTAACGTTTAACAAATTTTACCTCGAGAAAAGTTGCTGTTATAACTTTTAACTAAGAGTACTTTTTTGCTTAAAATACTTCAAGGAATTCAAAAATGTGTTGTAATTTAAATTAACATAATGGAGTAGAAATTACAAGCTCAAAATGAAGATACTATAATTTTTGCAGGTTTTAACGTTTTTTAGCACAATACCAATTTTATCTCGAGATAACTTGCTGTTACAACTTTTAACTAAGAGTACTTTTTTGCTTAAAATACTTCAAGGAATTCAAAAATGTATTTGTAATTTAAATTAACATAATAATGTAGAAATTACAAGGTCAAAACGAAGACATTCCCATTTTTGCAGGTTTTAACGTTTAACAAATTTTATCTCGAGAAAGGTTGCTGTTACAACTTTTAACTAAGAGTACTTTTTTGCTTAAAATACTTCAAGGAATTCAAAAATGTATTTGTAATTTAAATTAACATAATAGAGTAGAAATTACATGGTCAAAATGAAAATACCATAATTTTTGCAGGTTTTAACGTTTTTTAGCACAAAACCAATTTTATCTCGAGATCACTTGCTGTTACAACTTTTAACTAAGAGTACTTTTTTGTTTAAAATACTTTAAGGAATTCAAAAATGTATTTGTAATTTAAATTAACATAATAATGTAGAAATTTCAAGGTCAAAACGAAGACATTCCCTTTTTTGCAGGTTTTAACGTTTCACAAATTTTATCTCGAGAAAGGTTGCTGTTACAACTTTTAACTAAGAGTACTTTTTTGCTTAAAATACTTCAAGGAATTCAAAAATGTACTTGTAATTTAAATTAACATAATAATGTAGAAATTACAAGATTAAAACGAAGACATTCCCTTTTTTGCAGGTTTTAACGTTTAACAAATTTTATCTCGAGAAAGGTTGCTGTTACAACTTTTAACTAAGAGTACTTTTTTGCTTAAAATACTTCAAGGAATTCAAAAATGTATTTCTAATTTAAATTAACATAAAAAAGTAGAAATTACAAGGTCAAAACGATGACATTCACATTTTTGCAGGTTTTTGAGTTCTTTAGCACAAAACCAATTTTATCTCGAGAACAGTTGTTGTTTCAGCTTTTAACTAACAGTACTTTCTTGCTTAAAATACTTCAAGGAATCCAAAAATGTATTTGTAATTTACATTAACATAATAATGTGGAAATTACAAGGTCAAAACGAAGACATTCCCATTTTTGCAGGTTTTAACGTTTAAGAAATTTTATCTCGAGAAAGGTTGCTGTTACAACTTTTAACTAAGAGTACTTTTTTGCTTAAAATACTTCAAGGCATTCAAAAATGTGTTTGTAATTTAAATTAACATAATAGAATAGAAATTACAAGGTCAAAATGAAAATATTATAATTTTTGCAGGTTTTAACGTTTTTTAGCACAATACCAATTTTATCTCGCGATCACTTGCTGTTACAACTTTTAACTAAGAGTACTTTTTTGTTTAAAATACTTTAAGGAATTCAAAAATGTATTTGTAATTTAAATTAACTTAATAATGTAGAAATTACAAGGTCAAAACGAAGACATTACCATTTTTGCAGGTTTTAACGTTTAACAAATTTTATCTCGAGAAAGGTTGCTGTTACAACTTTTAACTAACTGTACTTTTTTGCTTAAAATACTTCAAGGAATTCAAAATTGTATTTGTGATTTAAATTAACATAAAAAAGTAGAAATTACAAGGCCAAAATGATGACATTCCCATTTTTGCAGGTTTTTAAGTTTTTTTAGCAAAAAACCAATTTTATCTCGAGAACAGTTGCTGTTTCAACTTTTAACTAAGAGTACTTTTTTGCTTAAAATACCTCAAGGAATTCAAAAATGTGTTTGTAATTTAAATTAACATAATAGAATAGAAATTACAAGGTCAAAATGAAAATACTATAATTTTTGCAGGTTTTAACGTTTTTTAGCACAAACCCAATTTTATCTCGAGATCACTTGCTGTTACAACTTGTAATTAAGAGTTATCATCACTTTACTTTATTTACCAACTTTCTTGATTGTTATCTTATGGTTGTACTCATTATAGTTGTCGCTGATGATGGGGTAACCCGAAACTAGTTCGATTTTATATAAATAAATGTAAGTTAGAAGTTAATACATGGTTTTTATTTGATCATTAATCTTGCGACATGGATTACTCCTTCAATTTCATTGTTAATACTTCATCACTTATCCATGGATTTAAGAAGCTATATACGAGACTGGAAATCATAGATAATCACATCAAATTCATTAATATTTGTATAAAAGAAGATTTAATACCAAATTTTGCGAGGTTTAAGTGTAACATGCTCAAAGAAACAACTAAACATAACATTATTAGAAATATACTGCGGGATGAGAGGAGGCGACACTACAAGAGGCAGAACATTACATACGAACAAATGACAAGAACACAGAGAACTCTAAACAAGAATCTACATTACATAGAATTGGATGAAATAATGAAAGAATCCATCAACGAGGCCAACATCACGAAAAAGGACGATCTACGTAGGAAAATGAGGAAGATAGATAGCTTAAGGAGAAATAAGGATAATTAAAATAAAAAACGCATTGCCTAAACTTCATAAAAAAACTTTCCTATAAGACCCATTATAAGTTCCATTGACTCAAGTACACATAAAATTTCGAAAATGTTATTGAGTATATTCACAGATATCACAACTTTTAAACTCAAACATACCATCACAAGTAGAAGAGAATTGATTACTGCACTGGAAAAATGTGTTCTACCCGAAAAATATCTCATGGTGTCCTTCGATATCGTAAATCTGTACACCAACATCCCTACAAAACAAACTTTACAGATTTTAAAAGAAATATTAAATGATAAATTAGCCGACCACAATGACAGCTTTAATTTACTTAAACTTTTTCAATTATGCATAGAGCAAAATTTCTGCTCATTTGAAAAGAAGATTTACACCTACTCCGATGGACTACCCATGGGATCGCCATTGAGTGGATTGCTAGCGGATGTATATCTTGACAGACTCGAAAATGAAGACATCAATAATCCCAAGAACCCATTTTACAAAAACATAATTTTATGGAAAAGATATGTAGACGACGTTTTCGCAATTATAGACATCTCCAATAAAAACGAAACTGATAACATTCTACAATACATAAATGGTTCACAACAAAATATTAAATTTACGATGGAGATAGAAGAAAAGAATAAGCTAAACTTTTTAGACCTCACAATAGAGAAGAACAACAACACATTGATATTTGATATCTATCGAAAAAAGACCCAAACCGATATAATTGTACCGTATGACTCCTTTCACGAACCGTCACATAAATTTTCTGCTTTTCATGCATTAATAGACAGAGCCCTCACATCCAACCTTGATGAAGAAAAAATGTTAATGAAACTTAGTACAATAAAACAAATAGCACATAATAATCAATTCGAAATAATCAATTTGAGAAGTTTATCTTGTATGCCAGAGCTAGAGCTTGCAATACCAGGAATCCGGACAATTTTTGTCCGGTATTAAAAATCGGTATTGATGGTAAAATACCGGTATTTCGGTATTATTTTTATTTAGCGACCTCGATGTCTTCGAAAACGGCTGTGCTAATTTGAAGTTGTGCTGGAAAATGACGTAGAGGATTCTTGTTCGTTATCTATCTTCTGTCCGTTCTAAGTTTACATTTTCAAGTGACATTTTTTGACGTTTCATACAAAAAAATGTTAGCCGGAGGCGACCGATTGAAAACGGCCGTGATTAACGCTGTGCTGGAAAATGATGTTGACCAAAGAGAAATTTGTTATCTATCTTATGTCCGTACTAACCTCATTTTTGTAAGTGACATTTTTTGATTAATGTGAATACCATCTACAAGAAATATCATTTTGCACTCTGACAGAATGTTGAATATAACGAAGACTCAACCTTTGATGACGACAACTTAATGTTCGTGTTCAATAAATTTGTCATACCTAGCCAACAATAAAATACTCTCTGCATATAACTAATTTTGGAGTTTTTACTCCATAATGGTATTTCAGGTCAGTTTGATTCGTGTAGTGTCCCATCAAGTATAACAGTAGTATGATAAGTCTGACAAACTACCAAGAGCTTGAATCTTGAATCTGCATCTTTCCAGAAAATTCCAAAGCAGGAATTTGAAAGAATTTCACAGAGCTTCAGATGATGAAGTGTAATTTCATTTTTCGACGCGGTAGTGAAGTTGAAACTTTGGACCAAGTGAAAGACAACAAAACAATAATGGTATTACCTTAAAGGTCTGGTAATGATATTACCAGACCTTTAAGTTTATTGGTACTTTGTACAGATTCTTAATATCTTTCCATTTTTTGATTATCTTCTCAGACTTTGTATTTTATGCTTTGTTGCCAATCTAAAAATATAGTAGGAATTAACCTGTTGTTAGTAGAGGTGAAGCCGCAGAGGGAAGAAAATCTTACAATTAGATATATCTAGGAATTGTAATTTAGTGAGTAAACTTTTTTATAGTAATACCGGTATTAATACCGGTATCCCGGTTTTAAAAATTTTGAATACCGAATCCCGCTCTGAAATATTTTGCTCGTTCAGACATTCCCATTTTTGCAGGATTTAACGTTTTTTTAGCACAAAACAAAATGTTATCACGATAACAAAGGTTACTGTTGCAACTTTTAACTAACAGTACTTTTTTGATTAAAATACTTCAAGTAATTCAAAAATGTATTTGTACTTTAAATTAACATAATAGCGTAGAGAGTTACACGGTCAAAATCAAAAAATATAAAGTGCTGTATAATTTAATTTAATTTAATTTTAATGTTAACACAAATTTCTTTATATTAAAGGAAAATCTTTCCTTTTATATAAAATTGTTTGGATTTTTTTCTCTGAACGTTATTGAAAGACACGGTTTTCCTGAGGAAATTACGAGGACACAGCACGACTTTTCCTCGTTTTCTTTTTATTTTGCACTCTTTTTATTTTCCACTGGACAGCACAGCTGAGATTCGAATAACTGACCTTATTTCACAGCTTGCCTCCAAAGACGTTGAAAAATTTCTGTCCTTTTCGCCACGTTTTCTTGTTAAATCAAATTATTTTTGTACCATGATTTAGTCTCCACCAAAGCTTTTCTGGTATGCACCTTTTATTTAATTTATTTTAGATACATCATAAATGGCACGGAAAGTTTTTATAATAAAGTTTCGACGTGACGGTGCCTAGTTTTAGTTCTATAATGTAGTATAAGGCTTTTGTTACGGGGAAAACGATTATTTCTCGTGGGAGTCCCGTCTGTTATCCTTTCCACCGAACTGAACTAGCTTCAGGTGGGTCGAGAAAATTCAGCTCCTAATTCATATTTCAAGAGACCGAAACCGACTTGACTCGCTGGTAAACCGATAAGGGACTTCCTCATCTCCAGGGATTATTTAATATTTTATTTCCGATTCTATATTTGATATTACCCAAACGAACATTAAATTAATTTCATTTCTATTTCAAATATAATTAATTGCCTCGTAATGTACGTTCCGGCAGCTATAATTTATCTTGAAACGATATTTCTACCTCGATTTTCTTGGCCCAAATATTACCCTTAATGCAACAAGACATACTGCGGTTTCGAGAAGACGTTTGCGTTAATTTACAACGTTAGGTGAACCTTTACGTATTGTAAATGATGGGGTTATGCGTTTCATGTTGACCTCATTTACAAAAACAGGACAAACTTGCGATGGGTGTTGAATTGCAATTTTGAAACGACGAGGGAGAATTGAAACGCGAACTTTTTAGTCTTTTGCTGTTCGTTCGTTCAGGTGGCTCGGCGCTAACTTGCTTTAAAAGGGTTTTCATCGCCTTAGGGGGCTTAGGAGTCAATTCTCGATTTCAGTAGTATTTCAAGTTTTAATTAACCCATCCCCGGGGGGCTTGGAAAAGCAGATTTTTCGAGCGATAAAAACCTTCGTTCGTTTTGCAAGAATCGAATGAAACGTTTAGCCACAACTTGGAATCTTTAAAGATGTTATAGAAAAAAAATTCAACTTTGAAATTTCAGTTGGGATTAATTTCCGTTCGGGAAAGAGAAACAGCGGGAAATCCTGTATCTACATTCCCAATGAGATCGCAACGTTGGATATATATAGCTTATTGTTCAACTTTGGTGCGCCCCTTTTGTGAAAACAGTTGGGTTCTATTTTTTTTCAGCTCTAAAAGGACCACACATGCGCACACGATAACGATACACGACAAAAAGGGACGATTCCCCCGCAAAAGAGCGTGAATACCCTTTTGTTTAAAAAGCAACAGGTAAAAATCGTTAGAGCAGAAAAAAGTAAAAATGCGGGGTGGTTTGTTTCGCAAGCAAATTATGGCGTTTACCACCCCTTAACCATCAAGTTTTTTTTATTCTTTTAACTCTCTCGAGACTCCGGGGTTTAGAAACGACGAATTAGCGTGTCCGGAACAATCGTGTTTTGTAACATAGCCATGCAAGTAGAGTTCTAGAGCTAATTCCACACTAATTCCTTTACCACAATTAACGCTAACGTTTTGCAGACGTTTCCAGGCGGTTTAACAGTGAAAAGGAGAAGATTTGGGCGTATTTAGAAAATTATTTGAAACGAAAACGAGAAAAGAACGTCAAAGGAATGAGGAGGAAAAACGAGAGCGGAATTTACGTTATTTGTAACTTAAATTAACATACTAGAGATGAAATTAAAAGGTCAAAATGAAAATATCATTTTTGCAGGTTTTAACGTTTTTTAGTACAAAACCAATTTTATCTCGAGAAAGGTTGCTGTTACAACTTTTAACTAAGAGTACTTTTTTGCTTAAAATACTTCAAGGAATTCAAAAATGTACTTGTAATTTAAATTAACATAATAGTGTAGAAGCTACAAGGCCAAAACGAAGACATTCCAATTTTTGCAGGTTTTAACGTTCAACAAATTTTATCTCGAGAAAGGTTGCTGTTACAACTTATAACTACCAGTACTTTTTTGCTTAAAATACTTCAAGGAATTCAAAAATGTATTTGTAATTTAAATTAACATAATACAGTACAAATTACAAGGTCAAAATAAAGATACCTATTATCATTTTTGCAGGTTTTAACGTTTTTTAGTACAAAACCAATTTTATCTCGAGAAAGGTTGCTATTACAACTTTTAACTAAGAGTACTGTTTTGCTTAAAATACTTCAAGGAATTCAAAAATGTAGTTGTAACTTAAATTATCATAATAGTGTAGAAGTTACAAGGCCCAAACGAAGACATTCCAATTTTTGCAGGTTTTAACGTTCAACAAATTTTATCTCGAGAAAGGTTGCTGTTACAACTTTTAACTAAGAGTACTTTTTTGCTTAAAATACTTCAAGGAATTCAAAAATGTAGTTGTAACTTAAATTATCATAATAGTGTAGAAGTTACAAGGCCCAAACGAAGACATTCCAATTTTTGCAGGTTTTAACGTTCAACAAATTTTATCTCGAGAAAGGTTGCTGTTACAACTTTTAACTAAGAGTACTTTTTTGCTTAAAATACTTCAAGGAATTCAAAAATGTAGTTGTAACTTAAATTAACATAATAGTGTAGAAGTTACAAGGCCAAAACAAAGCTATTCCCATTTTTGCAGGTTTTAACGTTCAACAAATTTTATCTCGAGAAAGGTTGCTATTCCAACTTTTAACTACGAGTACTTTTTTGCTTAAAATACTTCAAGGAATTCAAAAATGTAGTTGTAACTTAAATTATCATAATAGTGTAGAAGTTACAAGGCCCAAACGAAGACATTCCAATTTTTGCAGGTTTTAACGTTCAACAAATTTTATCTCGAGAAAGGTTGCCGTTACAACTTTTAACTAAGAGTACTTTTTTGTTTAAAATACTTTAAGGAATTCAAAAATGTAGTTGTAACTTAAATTAACATAACAGTGTAGAAGTTACAAGGCCAAAACAAAGCTATTCCCATTTTTGCAGGTTTTAACGTTCAACAAATTTTATCTCGAGAAAGGTTGCTATTACAACTTTTAACTAACAGTACTTTTTTGCTTAAAATACTTCAAGGAATTCAAAAATGTAGTTGTAACTTAAATTATCATAATGGTGTAGAAGTTACAAGGCCCAAACGAAGGCATTCCAATTTTTGCAGGTTTTAACGTTCAACAAATTTTATCTCGAGAAAGGTTGCTGTTACAACTTTTAACTAAGAGTACTTTTTTGCTTAAAATACTTCAAGGAATTCAAAAATGTAGTTGTAACTTAAATTAACATAATAGTGTAGAAGTTACAAGGCCAAAACAAAGCTATTCCCATTTTTGCAGGTTTTAACATAATAGAGTAGAAATTACTATGTCAAAACGACGACATTCCCATTTTTGCAGGTTTTAACGTTTTTTAGCACAAATCCAATTTTATTTCGGGAACAGTTGCTATTACAATATTTAACTAACAATACGATGTAATCATGGGATGTAATCAAATGTAATCAATCTGTAAAAATAAATTCTTATTCAAACATCTTTAACACGGATGACTTTAATTCGTTTTTTTGTGAGCGTTGCCGAAAATCTTATGTTCCAAATCTCCCCTGAGTCGCAATGTTGTTCTTCTACCGAATGGCAGCCTCTTGCTCAAAAAGAACAGTTTCAATTTAGAAGTGTCTCATTCAATGAGGTAAGAGACGTCTGCGAACAAAATTTCTTTAAGTTTGAGAACAAATTCTATCGTATGAGACAGGGCCTACCGATGGGTTCGCCAACATCTGGTATACTCGCGGACATTTTCGTTAATGATCTGGTAGAGGAACTGTTTTCAGACAAATACAGGTTTCTGACGGGAATCATTGAATTCTACGGAAGATACGTGGATGACATATTAATAATCTTCTCTGGTTCCAGTGCTGAGCTGAGTGCTCTTAAAAATGTCTTCAATAACCTCAGTTCTTTAGAATTTACCACTGAAGTCGAAATCAACAACAGCATAAACTTTCTTGATCTACCTATACAAAAAAACATGACTTCCAACTGGCTGGAGTTCGATGTTTTCCGAAAACAAACTTACACAGATGCTATTATACCCAAAAATTCTTTTCACCCTATACAACATAAACATGCCAGTTTCAGATATTTTTTTAACAGAATCATGTCAGTTCCTCTTTCAGATCAAAATTTTGTAGAAGAAATGAAAAGGATCATAACCATAGGTATAAACAATAAATACAGTATTCGGGAAATCAAAAGCATTTTTTATAGAGTACAGGGTGTCCCAATTTCGATGTCCGCATAGGCTATCTCCGAAACTAAAAGAGATAGAAAAAAAGTAGCTTACATGTCATGATATCGTTTTTCGAGAAAATGTTAATGCCGAAAACTCCGAACAGCTATCGTCTTTTGTTTTCGCCCTATCGGCAAAAACTGAAAATTTTGCGAAAACAAAAGACGATAGCTGTTCGGAGTTTTCGGCATTAGCATTTTCTCGAAAAACGAGATCATAACATGTAAGCTGCTTTTTTTCTATCTCTTTTAGTTTTGGAGATAGCCTATGCGGACATCGAAATTGGGACACCTGTACAGGGTGGGCAAATTTGGCTGTTATTATAGGTTATCTCAGAAACTATAAGAGATACGAAAAAAGTAGGTGCCATGTCCCGGTCTCTTTTTTCGAGACTAACCCAATCCCGCAAACACCAAACCTCTATCTTCTTTTGTTTTTTAGTTATAGCCAAAAAGTCAAATTTTCGTGATTTCAAAAAATGATCATATTCGGTTTATTTTTGAAATTAGAGGAATGAGGTTGATATGTTCTTAAGACACTTTTTTAAGTAGAATATACTGCCGTTGAAAAATTTTAAAAATATTTGATGATTTTTGAGATACAACACAAAGTTGTATTTTTTTAAATACAAACTATAGTAGATTATGGTGTTACTGAAAAGAACATATTTTTAGCTTTCCAATGATGTATTGCACGCATGGTGTATTTGGGGAAAATAAGCGTTATTTTTTAAATCTAAAATATTAAAGATTAATATTCAAAATTTTAATTATAGTAGGCGAGGAAAACGTTAAATGCCACTTAGTTACTATAGTAACGTGAGTTTACTGATCATTTCATTCATGAATTTTTCGAAACGAGTTTCCCGCTTAAAAATTCTTCATTATTTTTAAATACATAAAGCGATAAAATTAAAAAATGATTCTTTGAAAATGATAGATAAGGCTCCATATCCCATATAAACATCGTTTCAATGGAAAGTCCACTGCTCAGTTTATGATCCCTAATCTTCCTCTATCTCACCCAATTTCAAAAGAAAAGGTTGCTAATATGAAAAAACTTCTAAATCGCATGGTTGGGGAAAACTAGTAAGATACTACCGAAGATTTCATTCATTGATACCCAACTGTTCTAACCTTACAACCAGTAAGTTTAGTAGAAGAAGAGGACATAGTCTGTGACTGTTTACTTCCTGAAGTTGTTGTTCATATTTAATTATTCATTAATTAATACGTTTCTTGTATTTTTAATAAACAAACTTTATCTACTTAATCATTTTTATTGGTGAACAAAGTTAGGGATAAGACACTGAGAAATTTAAATCAACTATTCAAAGTTTTTATTCGTTGGTACAAAACCAACTTTATCCTGCATAAAGCTAGGTGTCCACTTGAGAGAAACTTCTGAGAGTAACTCTCGATATCTACTCTCAACTCTGTGTCCACTTGAGACTGTTTTAGCTTTCCGAGAGCATCTATAAAACTTCCGAGAGCTTCCTCTCAGACAGTTCTCTCAGGACCGTGTCCACTAGTGAAATGTGTCCTTGGTGTTTGTAAACATGGATGTAAACAAAATTGCAAGTGCAATAGTGTTGTACAAAATTTCAAAAAAAAAAAAAATAAAAAGAAGCTGTTGGGTGAAATCATGGATTTGGCGTAGATTAGAGCTGGGTGTCAACAAATATCAACATTCGTTGTCAAATTGTTAGTTATTTGGCATACTGGATTCACAAAAAAGTGAACTTGATTGCTTTAATGGCACTTATAAATGCAAACTATAAGTTTATTGTCGTACACGTGATAGCTTAATAGTGGCTTGGCAGTATTTTGGAAAATTATTAGAAAATATAAACTTAAACGCCTCAATTGCTGTAAGAGACTAGATATTGCTGGCAGAAGACTAAGTACTACTAATGAAAGACTAGATGTTGCAAATGAAGCAGATTCTTCTTACAGAAGACTGCACACTACTACCAAAAGACGAAATACTGTTGGTAGAAGACTAGATATTGCTGCAAAAGATTAGATATTGCTGGCAAAAGACTAAGTATTGCTAGTGAAAAACTAGATATTGCAAATGAAGCACATCCTTCATACAGAAGACTACACACTACTACTAAAAATCAAATACTTTTAGCAGAAGACTTAATTTTACTCTCAGAACACCAAAATATGTTGTCAGAAGTTACTATTACTAATGGTACAAATCCCGTTTAAATTTTTGTCCAATACTTGTTAAAATTGCATCCTTCGCTTCCCGATTTCTATGTTCATTAGATGTGATATTCCAAAGAATTGAATTTTCTTCATACACTTCAATTAATTCAAATATTTCTTCTTGGGACTATTTTCTTTTAGGTGTTATCTTTAAACGTGTTATATTGAGAAAACTCGCAGCTACTCGTAGCAAAATTCGAACCTTGTTTGGTTTTTGACAGTTACTCTCACGATAGATAAATTGTGCGTGTCCACTTGAGTATAAATCTCAACGTGTTTACTCTCCGAAAGTTTGTGGGGACTCTCGATAGCTTCTCTGGAGACCATTTCTCGCAAGTGGACACTTAGCTTAATGGTACAAGACCAACTTTCTGTCATATTCGTGCAAAACCATACAGCAATTAGGTAGTAATTACTGTCCGAACCCGCCTACTATAATCAAAATTTAGAACTTTAGCGCTTACTATTTTGGAATTGAAAATTAACGCTTATTTTCCGCAAATGCACCATACATGCGATACATCATTGGAAAGCTAAAAATATGCTCTTTTCATTAACATCATAATCAAGTATAGTTTGTATTTAAAAAAATACAACTTTGTGTTGTATCTCAAAAATTATCAAATATTTTTAAAATTTTCCAACGGCAGTATATTCTACTTAAAAAAGTGTCTTAAGAACGTATCAACCTCATTTCTCTAATTTCAAAAATAAACGAAATATGAGCATTTTTTGAAATCACGAAAATTTGACTTTTTGGCTATAACTTAAAAACAAAAGAAGATAGAGGTTTGGTGTTTGCGGGATTGGGTTAGTCTCGAAAAAAGAAACCGGGACATGGCACCTACTTTTTTCGTATCTCTTATAGTTTCTGAGATAGCCTATAATAACACCCAAATTTGCCCACCCTGTACATATCTCTCATTTAAACAAAATAATTTTTCCACATTTCACAAAAAATTATAAATACATCTCTGTACCTTACCATCCCAATTTTCAAAAACATTTTTCTAAGAATCTTGCTAAATATGATATCATACCCAGTTTTTCCTCAAATTCAAAAATCAGTAACATACTAGTTAACAATAAAGATCGTATAGAAAAGAAGGATTTATGTAGCGTCTATTCCATAAAATATTCAGAATGCTATGGGTTGTACGTTGGTCAAACGGGTCGCAATATAGGAATTAGGTTTAGAGAATATATCAATAAAGACATTACAGCATTAAACAAACACTTGAAAGAATTTAATCACACAACTGACTTTAACAATGTTAGACTTATAAAGAATATCAAAAAGATTACAGATTCGTTGATTAGAAATATTAGAATATATTAGAAAAATTTGACATTTTCAAAACTTATTTAGAGAGACCTTCTTTTTCATACTTTTGTATGTTTATAATAGAGAATACATCCGATACCCTCCTCATTTTTCTCCGCTCCTGTCTGACGGTAATTATATAGAATAGATAATTTGTATACAATAGTTTTTGATATAACTGTATCTCACAATGACCGTTTTTTTCTCATTTTTAGTCGTGCTTGATAAAGACCACCCGGTTGGTTGAAACATCAGTGCTACATTAGCATTGATTTAATAAATAAAAAAAATTTCATCATTATTTGGAATTTTAATAATATTATAAATTATGAATCTGGAATCCCAAATATCTAATACATTATTATTGCTGCCGGGCTGAGGAGGGCGGCCCCTCTCGTTACCGCGACCTATAAGATCTATTGTAACTTTAGCCCTCCAAAGGTTTAGGGCAAATGTAGGTCCTTAATGAACCTTAGTATTGTCCTGAGGTCTTGAACCTTTATGTCGGTAGGTAACAGGGGAGTTTTACCGAAGACGTTGTGCCTTAGACGTCCTCTGGCGACGCAATTGCACAGTATATGTTCAGCAGTTTCTGACTCGTCGTTGCATAGTCGACAAGTTTGATCCTCAGCTTGTCCAATGTGGAAGAGGTGGTATTTTAGGGGCACATGGCCGGTTAGGTAGCCTGAGAGCGTTCTTAGATCCCCTTTGCTGAGGCATAAAACCTCTTTAGTTTTGTTTTGCGACGGAGTTATCATACTCTTCGCTTGTCTGTGACCTGGAAGTTCTTTCCAGCGTAAGGCTATCTTTGAAGCCTCCCAGTTGTTGATTATTTGTTTTAGGTGGCTTTTTTGTAGTCCACATCCAGGTTGGGGTCCAATGAAGGGCGTGTTTGCTGCCTCTTTGGCCAGCTTGTCGGCCTTCTCATTGCCCTCAATGTTGCTGTGACCTGGAACCCACCATAGGGTAACATCATTGCCCCTAGCGAGTTCTCTCAGGTTGTTGGTGCACTCTCTGATCAGTGCGGAGCCACACGTGTAGGCCTGAATTGCCTTTAAGGCGGCCCGACTCTCTGTGAAAATGTTTATGGATGCACCTTTTTGTCCCTTCTGTAGGTTCAAAGCGGTGCAGACGTTTATAGCAAGAACTTCTGCTTGGAAAATTGTTAAGTCCGAGCTGAGGGGCAATTTGATGTGGCTATTTGGTCCACTGATGCCCATACCTACTCCAGATCTTACTGTCTTTGAAGCATCGGTGTACCAGGCTAGGGCTCCTCTTTTTAGTTGAGGCCCTCCTTTCGCCCAATCATCCCTGCTACTAAATATGACCTTATACGGTTGGTTGAAATTGTATTCCGTCGGTATAAGGTCCGTTTTAATTTCAATCAGGTGATTTAGACATGGGTCTTTGAGGATCTCGAGGTGTCCTCTGAGATTACCCTGCATCAACTTGAGTGAAGAAACTGTTTTCAGTGATAAGGTACTTAAGGCTGCCTCCTTTTGTATATATATGTGGAGCGGTGTGAGACCAAGTAGGGCTTCCAAAGCAGCCGTCGGATAGGATCTCATTGCACCCGTTATGTTAAGACATGCTAACCGCTGGATTTGTGCCAGCTGTTGTTGAGCTGTCTTATGTTTTGTTTTTGGCCACCAAACCAATGAGGCGTAGGCGACCATGGGTCTGATTATTGCTACATAAGCCCAATGAGCCATTCGTGGTTTGAGACCGCAGTTCCTTCCTAGGAGCCTGCGGCAGATCTGGTTTGCCATGATGGCCTTTTTCCTCACCTTATCTAAGTGTGAGTTCCAGTTTAGTTTACTATCAAGTATTACCCCTAGGTATTTAGTTTCTGTTTTGAGGTTAATAGTTCTGCTTTCAATGGAGGGTGCTTTTATTTGTAGCTTCCTTCTCCGAGTGAAAGGGACTATTTCGATTTTATTGGGATTGATGCTGAGCCCATTGCTTCTGCACCAAGTACTGGTGAGTAGTAGGGCTTTCTGCATTAGCTGAGTTATGATTGAATCATATTTACCTCGGATTGTGATTACCAGGTCATCAGCATACCCTTGTATCTTAAATCCGTTTTTAGTTAGGATGTTCATCAGGTCATCAACTACCAGGCACCATAATAGAGGTGATAGCACTCCCCCTTGGGGACATCCTCTTAGCGCCTTTATAGTCAGCGACTCGCCTCCCAGACTGGCTGTGATCTGCCGACTTTTCAACATGGCTATACACCACTTGATTGTCGACGGATGTATGTCTTTTGCGTTTAAAGCCTTCTCTATGGATTCATATGAGGTGTTATCAAACGCACCCTCTATATCTATGAAAGCACAAAGGGAATGATGATCTAATACATCACATGACCTGTGAAAATACAACTCTATGATATCACTAAATAAAATTATTATTATTATAGTACTTTTTTGCTTAAAATACTTCAAGGAATTCAAAAATGTATTTGTAATTTAAATTAACATAAGAGCGTATAAGTGTTTTGTAACGATTTTTTTAATCGTGTTTTGTAACATAGCCATGCAAGTACACTTCTAGAGCTAATTCCACACTAATTCCTTTACCACAATTAACGCTAACGTTTTGCAGACGTTTCCACGCGGTTAAACAGTGAAAAGGAGAAGATTTGGGCGTATTTAGAAAATTATTTGAAACGAAAACGAGAAAAGAACGTGAAAGGAATGAGGAGGAAAAACGAGTGCGGAATTTACGTTATTGCCTCTTATAAAAATGACAAAATCCGGCCATTGCCGAGCTATTAAACCGTCGCAATAATCCGAGATTGGGCTACCGTCCGATTTATGTACGTTTTAATTACCGTTCGTTGATGTTACCGTGGTCTTTTTCTACTCTGTTCGCCTCCTAATAGGGTTACGCCGAGGATTCCATAAAAGGTAAATGGAAAATCGATTAATTAGTAATTCAGTTATTTTTTTTTTGGTTACGTTTTGAAATTCAAATAGGATATTGAGATTAGTAAATCAAAATACTTCATCTCTAAATATTCAAGAAAATCCGAGGCTGAGCAGAAGGGGAAAAAGAATCTGGGGAGTTAAACCGATACAAAAGTTTCTCGAATGGCGTGGCGGCGCGCTGCGGAAAATCAGGCGATCTTCGCGTAGAGAATTTGCAAATACCAAGTCTTGTAGCATCGTACGAATCGCTACTACCATCGTCCCATCCGCAATGCCGTGTCCGACTACTTACGATGTAAGCACCGATTCCAACGTTTCGTCTTGAATACAAATACTACAACCGCTTCTTTTTACAAGTACTATAGAAATATTGACATCGACTTTTTCTAAAATAAAAAAGAAGCTTTATCATCAAACCACCCTTAAAAATCTTTTCCAACTACTTTATGGTTATTCACACTGATTGACAACCTCTATATACATACACTTTACAGCATAGAAGACGTCTTCTTTGCGAGACATTCATTAGATCAAACGAACTCCGCGTTTCTTGGAAAACGGAAATATAGTGAAACATACTGTAAAGGATGAATTTGTCGATCTACATTTGACAGTCGTCTAAATTACACGGTTTCCACGTGTCGCATCCCGCACACTTAATTATAATAAGCGAACGCCCTCGTGTATATTTACTGTTAGGCAAGTGGGTGGAAATAGAGAATGGGGAAGAGTTGCTGCAGGGAATTGTTCGTAACAGTAATCGGCCTCGGATGAATTACTGCGCAGCCTAATTTAATTAGCGAGCGTTAATTTAAATTCCGGTAAACGTATGGGAGTGAAATCGTATTCCCGGATTTCTAGTTTAAAGGAAGTCAAGTGAAGATGGTTTTAATGGCAAATATTATATTATATTGGATATTACAAAAGCAAAATAGTTATTTACTTTTTACATTGACGATTACATCACGATTGACACACTAAATGAGTTTTAGAGATTAGGAATTTCTGCGATCATCGGCAAGGTAAACTCGGGTTAGTTCTTCTAGCATTTCACATAGCTTCTAGTTCTTTATAACTTCCAGCATGTCTGCATTCCTAGCTTAATATGAAGTATTCATTGCTGAACGCAGAATTCTATTTCTCAACGATTCCAGTTGTGCAGATTCTTGCACAAACTGTATTTGATTCTTCTTACGTTGGACACTTAACACGTTCGCTGTCCCGTCGGGCGACATCCGTGCTTCATAAATTTTTGTCTTTGTGCGGCATGGTACAATTTGTGTGTCACATGCTCAACTTACCTTTTATGCATACTTAGTGAGTGACTAGCAGTGGACTAGGAAAAATTAATCTCTATCATAAGTATAATAATGTTTATTTGTCGCAAAGAAATGTGCGTACAATAGTCAACAATACAAGAAAATAATAATAATATTCAATAAAAAATGCAATTTAAATATTCCTCTATTGAGTAGGAGTATTGTAGTAACAATCGCTTCAGTTTCCCTCTGAAGATTGGCAACGGCAACTCAGAATAGGCTGGTGGCAATTTATTATATAATTTTATGCACATATAATTAGTGCGTTCTTGTGCTCTTTTGATGCGGTGTTGTGGAATGACGATCCTGTTCTTCTGTCTAGTGTCATGTTGGTGGATATCACTATGAGATGAATATGAACAGGGTAACTGCCGCCACTATGTAAATGCCAGGGACAGTTAATATTTGCATCGCTTTAAATATGCTTCTGCAGTCCAGCTCACGCTAAAGCTCTAAAGGCTTCCTTTTACTAGATTAAGATTCCCACACCTCAGTGCCATATTGAAGTATGGAATTAAAGTGGCTGAAGTAGGCGGTTCTAGCAGCTTCATGGGTTAAGATAATCCTTATTCTTCTGATGAGGTAGGTTGCTGTGGCTAACTTTTTTGTAACGTATTCTATGTATATGTGAATTTCATTTCAGGTTTGTATTTATGTTAAGACCAAGGAATTTAATCGTATGTCCCGTATTGACTCTCTATTGGTAAGTGAGTGATTGCGTCTTTTTTCCATGCAGCTTATTGCTTTCGAATCACTCTTTCGCTTCCAGTTCGACTTCTTCGGACCTTCCGAGGAGTTCCTGTCTGTCTCTAGATGTCACCAACAGCGAAGTATCATCAGCGAAAAGGCACGTCAAATCAGCCGTTAAGTTTTGTGGTAAGTCATTGATATAGATCAGGAGCAAAACCGGGCCAAGAACAGATCCCTGTGGCACTCCCTGTCCTATCTGTCTTCTTGCCGAGAAACTTCCTTTTCAGTAAACCGTTTGTGTTCTATCCTGGAGATATGTCCTGAAAAGTGAAAGTGAAGTACCGCAGCATTCGAGTAGTGCTTCTTCCTTTTTGTTGAAAGCATTTGCTATCAGTTCCAAAGGACCCGTAACAGCTGATGATGTGGATCTTAACTTTCGGTAACCGTGTTGTTCGGTGCTAAATATGTTGTGACTTTCAAGAAAATCAATCAGTCGCTTCTTTATTACTCGTTCAAAGACTTTGGATAGTGTTGCTTATATTGCGATGGGCTTATAATTAGCGCAATTCGCTTTTTCACCACTCTTGAAAAGTGGCACTACCTACCTTGTATTTCACATAGCTTCTAATTCTTTATTATTTCCAGTATGTGTGTATTCCCAGCTTAGTATGAAGTATTCATTGCTGAATGTACAATTCTATTTCTCAACGATGCCAGTGGTGCAGATTCTTACACAAATCGTATTTGATTCTTCAAACACGTAACACGTTCGCTGCCGCGTAGGTCGATATCCCTGCCTTACAAATTTTTGTCTTTGTGCTGTGTGGTACAACTCGTGTCCACATGCTCAACTTATCTTTCATGCATCGTGTGTGACTAGCAGTGAACTAGGAAAAATTAATTTCTATCATAAGTATATTCCAAACAGTGCAATTAAGTTGGAACCTTTACATAACTTGCTCAGAAATTGACAACATTTCATATGGTCTAATAAATGTCAAGAGGCCTTTGAACACATGAAAGACATACTTTGTTCAAAACCAGTTTTGGCCATTTTTGACCATACTTTACCAATATACATATACACAGACGCAAGTATAAAAGGGTTGGGAGCCATTTTAAAACAACCACAAAAAAATGTGAACAAAAACTTGTTGCATACTTTTCGAAAAAGCTAAATGAAAATCAAAAAAAGAAAAAAAACTATTTACTTGGAAAGCTTAGCTATAAAAGAAGCTGAAAAATAATGGTAACACAAATTAATAGGAAAGAAATTCATAGTTTTCTCAGATCATAAACCAGTAGAAAATTTAAATATAAAATTCAGAACTGACGAAGGCGTCTTAACTTATTATTTGTCGCAGTATAATTTTGAAATAAAATATTTACCAGGAAAACATAATATAGAGGCAGACTGTTTAAGCAGAAATCGAGTATTAGATATACATGAAAATGAAGACGAATGTTTAAAAATAGTAAACAAAAAAAAATAGTAAAAGAGTCGCCCCATACGACCGTAAAGACCGTCCCGTACCGCACTACGAGGTCGTTCTTCTTGAGGTGCCAGGCAATTCGTTCCGTTACACCTGAAATATAGGGAAGACAGATAAATGCAAGTGGTTTTGTGCTTACCGCGTCCTCCCTCTGCTTTCGCTGCTTGATGGCCCGGTTGATGTCCCTCGAAGTGTATCCGTTCTTCTACAACACGTCTTGTAAAAAGTGTTGCTCCTTCTTCAAGTTATCTCTTTCACATATTGTCGCTGCTTGCTGAACGTAGCGATAGCAGCTGTAAAGTACGGATCACGGACCTCTTCTATTGGGGATGATGATGTGATGATGCCTGCAGATACTTGTTGGTATGGGTCTTCTTCCGATATACACCAAGATCCAAATCTCCATTTGTCGTCCTGGTGGCCATCACATCTAGGAAAGGTAGTTTCTCGGCAGTTTCTGTTTCCATGGTAAATTTAATCATAGGATGCTGAGAGTTCAAGTGATTCAAGAACTATTGGAGCCGTTTTTGACTATGTTGCCATATCACAATCGTGTCATCCACATATCGGAGCCATATCTTCTTTTTAATATTTACATCAATGACATTTTCACAGTAATAAAGCACTCCCAGTGCTTAATGTATGCAGATGATATGAAATTGTTTGCACGAATTTCCTCTCCACTCGACTGCTCGAGAATGTAGCGTGACATTAATGCACTACAACTCTATTGCTATGAAAATTTTATGACACTTAATTAATCCTATCAAATGTAACGTTATTTCTTTTTCAAGAAGTTCGAATGTCATCAGATACGGTTACAGCTTGAGTGACTATGTTTTACCCAGAGTACCTCAAATTAAAGACCTTGGGGTCACTTTTGACAATAAACTAACATTTAGTGGTCACGTTGATGGAGTGGTTGGAAGGGCGATGCGAATGTTGGGCTTTATCATAAGGTCCACAAACTCTTTCAAAAGCGTTAAAGCGGTGAAAGTTTTATATTTAGCTTACCTATTTAGTATACTTAATTTTTACACTACTATTTGGAATCCGCAGTATCACACTTATATAAACAGAATCGAATGAATTCAGAAGAAATTTCTAAAGCACTTAACCTATAAATTTAATTTAAACTATAAGGATTACTGGTGGAGTGATTCTTCCACTCCACCAGCGCCGCTTATGTAATGATGCTCTGACATTTTACAAGATTGTCAATAATAGATGGGCCTCCTCGGTCTTGTTGGGTTGTATAAATATACGTATAGCACCTCGATCTTTAAGACATGAGACTATTTTTTATACTCCCATTCCGAGGACAAATTTGTTTCAAAATTCACCTATGATTCGGATGGCGATTGCTTGCGATCACTTCCATAAAACTGGCAACGGTGTAGATGTTTTTTGTAATGCGTATAGGACATTTAAGTGCTTGATAACTGCCGCTGTGGTACAGAACAGACTGATTAACTTGACTGTTACGTAATCGAATGTACTCTTTATTTTTCAAATTTCATATTTTATTTATGTGTATTTTCCTTTTTTTTTTTCATTTTGCCTTATTATTATCTTTGTTTTTTATAGAATAATTATTGTTTTTGTTAGTTAATTTATGCGTAATTAACCGCACAATGTGTTAATAATTTATCTGTTAATGTAGTGACACAATCTTCTGGGTTTGTCCCGTTTTGTGTCCACTGGTATAAAATAAAATAAAAATAATAAAAATAAAATAAAATAGTTTTGGTTTCCACTGGCTCTTCTTCAAAGTGTCTTCTTCGAATAATTCCATGTAGAAATTAGCTATAACTGGCGATAATGGAGATCCTATGGCTGCCCCTTCGAACTGTTCGTAAAATTCTCCTTTCCAGCTGAAATACGTCGACGATAAACAGTACTCGACTAAATCTGGCACGTATTCTGGTAATCCCCCCCAAAATGAGGTTCTGGCGGAGACCATCCACAGCATCCTTAACTGGTACCCTGGTAAAAAGAGACTCTACATCGAAACTTACCAAAATATAATAATAATAATAATAATAATAATGCCTTTATTTCCCACCTGTAATAATATACAACAACATAATATATCACAATTTTACTAGACGAACTAATACTAAACAAGTGGGAAATCCCAAGGTGCAGTTCAACCGCTGAATGCCACTGACATGCAGCGGTTGCTCTTCCACTGAAATCTTGAAATCCAAAATTAAATTAATACTAAAAATTTTATTTAAATTAATCCGAAATTAAATCAACAAAGCAAAAAAAAACAGAACAAAAATGTTCTCGTCCCACTCTTGCATTGACTGTGGGTTCACATGTGCATGGATCGATTGAATAAAAAACAGATTAGTAAGTAAACAACAAAAAAAAAACAAAAGAAGTAATATTAGTCCTGCGACAGAAACGTTGTAGAGAAAACATGCTTTCTGAATGCCGGGATGGACAGTGATCTCGTCCAAGGCGGAATGCGGTTATAGACTTTCGATATATTGTAACTATATGACCGTTCAAAAAGCGCAGTCCGATGCTGTCGACTTTGCGGAATTGAGGTTTAAGCCATGGTCCACACTCTCCCTCACCAAATTATCCAAATCCCCTATCAATACATCATTAGCCGCTGCAGCCTCCGACACAGGAAAATCAATGTAGATCTGTGTATCATCAGCGAAACAATGCATTTTACAGTTCCTCACCGAGGAATGCAAGTTAAACGTGTAAATAATAAATAATAGTGGCCCCAATATGGATCCCTGAGGAACTCCAGACGGAACCGGAAGGGGATCTGAGTATTCGTTGCCCAACCGAACTAACTGACGGCGAACAATTTTCGAAACCAATATGACCCAAAATGGACAGCAGTAACTCGTGATTAATAGTGTCAAAAGCTTTACTGTAGTCAAGCAAAACCAATGCACACATCCTACCCCTATCAATTGTCGAGATTATATCATCCAATACATTCAACAGTAACGTAGTACAACTATACCCCTCTCTAAACTCTGATTGCTGTTATGGTAGAATAGAATTTTGAGTCAAATACTCTTTAATTTGCCTGGCCAGTATCTTTTCAAAAATCTTGGATAAAGTAGGAAGGATGCTGATCGGCCGCAGGTGAGAAAACTCAGCTGGATTGCCATTTTTGTGGATTGGAGTCACGAGAGACGTTCTCCACTCCTGTGGAAAGCAATTATTTTCAATGCAGAAATTGTAGATATGAGTAATGTGAGGCAAAATCAATGGACAAAACAATTGCACAACCGACAACCCCAAACCGTCCGCTCCCACCGCTGTCGATGATTGCTGCAGAACAAGATTAGCTACCTCTGTTTCAGTAGAAGCGATGAACTTAAAAGATTTAGTACTAAACTTGTTAGAAGAATAATAACGTCTGGTATAAGGGTCGGGAGGGTCCGCATTATTATTATTGGCAACAAAGAAATTATTTAGATCATTTGCAGTTCCCAACTGAGACAAATCCATGTGACAATGAGTTTTATTTAAGATATTTAAATCTTTCAGATGTTTCCAAACGTTACCCGGATCAGCACCGCAACGATACCGCAGATATGCCTTCTTTTCATGACGAACACTCGAGTTGACCAAATTGCGGAGCTGCCTAAAATACATAAAATCATTATGATTCCTAGAATGCTTAAATTTTCGGTAAGCTTTATCTCTTAGGTTCATCATAAATTTCAAATTCTCGGTTATCCACGGTGCGGGAGGCCTCGTGATACGTACAGTTTTTACAGGAGCATGAAAATCGATCAAACTTAGCAAACCCGCATTTAAGAATGAAATTTTGTCGTCAATGTCATGCAACTTATAAATTAAATCCCAACCATAATTGCTAACATCAGCCTCAAATAAATCCAAGTTTATATTTTTAAGATTTCTAAATTGTTTGTACTGATGGGGATTAGAATTTATCTTTCTCAGTCCGATGCTGCAGAAGACCAGAGCATGGTCCGATATAGCTAGAGACTCGTCAACAAGGGCATCCCGCACCGTTAATTCATTAGAAACAATAATAAAATCTATAAGCGTTGAGATAGTGTGCGTCACCCTTGTAGGCTCCTGAACTACTTGAGTCATATCCAAAGAGTCCAATAAGAGGTTGAACGACAGAACAGGACGCGAGCCACGGTCCAACAAATTGATATTAAAATCGCCCAAACATACCACATGCGAACAGAGTTGTTTTGCCAGCATCAGTGTCTCCTCCAAGTTCTCAAAAAATAAATCACCGACATAATTCGCGCCTCTCTAACGTAACTTAACCCAAACATGCTCGTAAGTACCGTTGTCTACTAAATTTAATTGTAAGACATCATATTTGAAATTTTTTCTAATATATTTAATATATATCTTCAGCATCCAGCTTTATACCTCTTACCGATTCCACAAAATGTGTAGAATCCCTGCCATATGATTCCATGTTCCCTGTAAAAGGAAACAGAATCTTTGCAAGATATTTGGCCAATTGGTATGTTGGAGAGTTGATGGCACTGACGATAGGGCGGAAGGGGACGTCTGGTTTATGAATCTTCGGTAGTCCATAAATTCTTGGTGGTACCGGGGCCTGCACAAACAAGCCTTCCTGCTGGAATTTCTGTGGATTTTATCAGGTCCTTCATTTTCCTTACGATTTTGTTTGTGGGGTCTTTCTTGATCTTCCTGTAGGTGGCTGGGTCCAGTAGGTTCATCATTTTATCGTCATATTTTTTCTTGTCCATAACAACGGTGGCGTTCCCCTTGTCTGCTGGTAATACAACGATTTCTGACATTTCTTTAATAGATCGGAGTGCCTTCTTTTCACCAACCGTCGAAACCACCGAAATCCAACTCGACGGGTATTGAAGGTTACTACCTTCAATATCCCTGTCAGGAAACTGATAGGTATCTTGGATACGATTTGATGTGTAAAAAGAAATGAAGACCAAACGTGTCAAATCGTGTTCAGACATGCCCGTTAGCATGAAAAGCTATAAAGAGAGAGATGAAAGGGAAAAATTACCTCATAAAAAGCTTTGATTCTATTAATCAAAAATCATTTACGCTTGTTAGAAATGTAATTTGAAAACTAAAAGGAATCGAAATCGGAAACGATTTTCTGTGCCATTAGTTTTTGTTCGGATCAGGTCGACTTTTCTCATTTCCCGTTGGAAATTCCAAAGAAAGATAAGATCGAGTCGCAAAGCGGCATGGTTTTTTCCACCGAAAAAAAGTGTCTTTACCTCCATCCGGATTTGCACCATTTCCACTTGAATTCTTAACGAAAATTCATACATCTGGTTCGGTGCGAAAACGTAAGGAGCACCTGGTCGAAGTAAAAAACTTTTCAAATTTCGGCCAACCGTAAATATTGAGCCCCAAAAATTCTTATTCCTTATTGCCAACCCACCCCAATCGGAGCGTTTTCGATACGACGATAATTCGGGACTTGGCCAAGTCGTAATTTTCAGCACCCAATTTTCGCTTTCGAGTTGACTAATTGTCTTGGACGTAGATCTGAACTTTTTCTCGTTTGCGATATTTTTCACGAAAAGGTTTTTACGACCATCCATAACGTCGTCTAGATTTTGATTGATGAGCGACGCCTTTGCTTTACCTTTCTATACAACGTTCTATTGCGCAGAGTTGAAATTTAAATAGACACCTTCTCTGAAAAATACAATTTTCCAGGCGCGTTATATAGTAGGTAGTATTCGAATAGCTTTGTGTTTTCCAATGGAGATCAATCACTTCTTTTTCTGACGTCCACATCCCCGATTTTATTACTTTTTCAATTTCAATCTTAATCAACTTTGTGAATTTTTTAAAACACAATAAGAATAAAGAGTTAGATTCTTTAAAATTTACGATCCATAGTGCCCTTAAGTGATTTATCCGGGTTAAAGTAGTTCTAAAATGTTCCCGTCGACAGCTAAACGGTTGCAATCGAACATGTAAGTCCTTCTAAAATTTAAGAAAACGTCGTTTTCGTCGTCGATGTCGCCGTTCGTTACTGGTCCGAAGCTAAGCTCGAGGTTCTTTACTATTTATAGCCCGCGCGTTGATAATATTTATGGTTCACCCTGCGTTCAGCTAGCGATAAATCAGTAAAAGAGGGGGCGGTAATTGAAAAACTAGTAAAAACTCGTGATCTATAGGTGTCGTCGCGGATCCCGTACTCTTTTGATGGACCGCTTCTATTACCGTAGACGGAAGCCGAGTCTCCCGACTTGGAATATATGGCACGCATCAGGGGGCAAGTTACGAAGAGAGAGGACTCCAAAAACCACCCCCTTCCTTCAAAGTATGAATATTACGATATTAATGTTGGCAGTATTCGTTTCTTGAAGCTCCTTCTTCTATATTTTTAAGTTCAAGACAACTAAGGGGGTAAAAAGCAGAAAATGTACTGTTGGTAACCTAACGAGGTACGATTTTAATCCAGAATTTTTGCTGGAGCATCCGCATAGAGGATCGGCCTTTTCATCCTCGGAATCCCATTTATTACGAGATCCGTCGTTAGAGGAGTCGCGCGCGCCTTTATGTCGCTATCCTTTTAGCTTACCTGTGCTGACAGTTTAATGACTGAAATTTTATTACCGGACTTCACTCTGTAACGCTGCATTACGTTCCGCAGCTTCACCTTTTACCCTGTTACTTTAGCCGAAAAGAAAGAAAGATTAATCAAATTTTTTTAGGTTGGGTTTTTAATGAATTAGTAAATTATGATTTGAAAAACCTTTCAACACCAAGATATTACAGTAAATTAAAATTATTTTTAATTTTAAATGATTTCCTTTACATCTCATTTTTCTACATGAGTAATGTTGACGTTTCAAGGCAAATATCTCAAGAACGAAGGTTGATATGAAAAAATTTTATTCTTTTATTTCGACTTAGAAATTATTTTTCTACTAGACTAAAGTTCACGTGTTTCTTTAACGTAGATTAATAATAAGCACCATCCCAAAAATTAAATTAAAATGTTTATTTTGTGAGGTTAAGATTATTTCCTCGCTTCCTACTCAAACAAAATATTTTTATGTAACTTTAAGATATTTTTCTAATAGAAAAATAAATTTAAAGTCGAAAGTAAAGAATAGAATTTTATCGTATTAGCTTTAGTTCTTGAGATCTGGCCCTTTTAATCATTCAATGTTGGCTTTTTTTGCTGAATCTAAAATTTTCAAGGCAAATATCTCAAGAACGAAGGTTGATATGAAAAAATATTATTCTTTTATTTCGACTTAAAAATTATTTTTCTACTAGACTAAAGTTCACGTGTTTCTTTAAGGTAGATTAATAATAAGCACCATCCCAAAAATTAAATTAAAATGTTTATTTTGTGAGGTTAAGATTATTTCCTCGCTTCCTACTCAAACAAAATATTTTTTTGTAACTTTAAGATATTTTTCTAATAGAAAAATAAATTTAAACTCGAAAGTAAAGAGAAGTATTTTATCGTATTGGCTTCAGTTCTTGAGATATAACCCTTTTAATCATTCAATGTTGGCGTTTTTTGCTAAATCTAAAATTTTCAAGGCAAATATCTCAAGAACCAAAGTTGATACGAAAAAATATTATTCTTCTATTTCGATTTAAACAATATTTTTCTACATAATTTATGGCGACGTTTTTCTTTAAGTTGATTGGTATTGAGCACCATCTCAAAAACGGAATTAAAAGTCCATTCTTTGAGATAATATACTATTTCTTTGTCTCCTACTCAAATAAAACATTTTTTCGTAACTTTAATATGTTTTTCTAATAGAAATATAAATTTAAAGCCGCAAGTAAAGAGAAGTATTTTATCGTATTGGCTTCAGTTCTTGAGATATAGCCCTTTTAATCATTCAATGTTGGCGTTTTTTGCTAAATCTAAAATTTTCAAGGCAAATATCTCAAGAACGAAGGTTGATACGAAAAAATGTTATTCTTTTATTTCGGCTTAAAAATTATTTTTCTACTTGACTAATGTTCACGTGTTTTTTTAAAGTAGATTAATAATAAGTACCATCTCAAAAATTAAATTAAAATGTTTGTTTTGTGAGGTTAAGATTATTTCCTCGCTTCCTACTCAAACAAAATATTTTTTTGTAACTTTAAGATATTTTTCGGCCAGAAAAATAAATTTAAAGTCGAAAGTAAAGAGAAGTATTTTATCGTATTGGCTTCAGTTCTTGTGATATAACCCTTTTAATCATTCAATGTTGGCTTTTTTTGCTAAATCCAAAATTTTCAAACCAAATATCTCAAGAACGAAGGTTGATATCAAAAAATATTATTCTTCTATTTCGATTTAAAAATCAGTTTTCTACATGATTGATGTCGACGTTTTCCTTTAAAGTTGATTGGTATTGAGCATCATTACAAAAAAAGAATAAAAACTCCGTTCTTTGAGATAATATGCTATTTCTTCGTGTCCTACTCAAATAAAATATTTTTTTATAGTTTCAAGATGTTTTCCTAGTAGAAAAATTAATTTAAAGCCGCAAGTAAAGAAAAGTATTTTATCGTATTGGCTTCAGTTCTTGAGATACAATCCTTTTAATCATTCAATGTTGGCGTTTTTCGCTAAATCTAAAATTTTAAGGCAAATATTTCAAGAACGAAGGTTGATATGAAAAAATGAAAAAATGTGTATTCTTTTATTTCGACTTAGAAATTATTTTTCTACTAGACTAAAGTTCACGTGTTTCTTTAAAGTAGATTAATAATAAGCACCATCCCAAAAATTAAATTAAAATGTTTGTTTTGTGAGGTTAAGATTATTTCCTCGCTTCCTACTCAAACAAAATATTTTTATGTAACTTTAAGATATTTTTCTAATAGAAAAGTAAATTTAAAGTCGAAAGTAAAGAATAGAATTTTATCGTATTAGCTTTAGTTCTTAAGATATGACCCTTTTAATCATTCAATGTTGGCTTTTTTTAATAAATCCAAAATTTTCAAGGCAAATATCTCAAGAACGAAGGTTGATATCAAAAAATATTATTCTTCTATTTCGATTTAAAAATCATTTTTCTACATGATTGATGTCGACGTTTTCCTTTAAAGTTGGTTGGTATTGAGCATCATCACAAAAAAGGAATAAAAACTCCGTTCTTTGAGATAATATGCTATTTCTTCGTCTCCTACTCAAATAAAATATTTTTTAATAGTTTCAAGATGTTTTCCTAGTAGAAAAATAAATTTAAAGTCAAAAGTAAAGAGAAGTATTTTATCGTATTGGCTTCAGTTCTTGAGATATAACCCTTTTAATCATTCAATGTTGATACGATAAAATATTATTTTTCTATTTCGAGTTATACGAAACGTGGGGCAAAAGTAATGTCATAATGTGAATTAGTTGCCATTTTGTTAGAAATGAAAAAAATAGGGCTCTGTTTTCACGGAACGTTTATTTAAAAGTGTAAAATTTGTTATATTAACTTGAAAAAATTATATCGGTCAAATGACCCCCTTCTGAGTTAATACACATTTGTGCTCGTTTTACGGCATTTAAAATTGTTGCTCGCAAAATATCAGGCTCTAAATTGGCGATTTCTTCTTTAATGTTAGCTTTCAAGAGTTGCAGGGTTTGTGGTTTGTTGCGGTAAACGCGAGATTTCAAAAAGCCCCAAAGAAAGAAGTCTAGCGCCGTCAGATCTAGCGATCTGGCCGGCCAGTTCAAATCGCCAAAACGGGAGATCATACGGCCCGGAAATTGGCGTTTCAAAATCTCCATCGTTGCCCGAGCTGTGTGAGCGGTTGCTCCATCCTGTTGGAACCAACAATGCTCGAGACCCAATTCAGCGATTTGCGGCAAAAAAAAATTGTTTAACATGTGTCTGTAACGCTCACCAGTTACGGTAACGGTGGTGCCGTCGCCGTCCTCAAAAAAATAAGGGCCAATCACTTTTTCACTGCATATGCCGCACCAAACAGTCACTTTGAGGGGATGCAATGGCTCTTCGTGCATTTCATGTGGATTCTTCGTACCCCAGAAACGCATATTTTGTTTGTTCACATAACCGCTTAAGTGGAAATGGGCTTCGTCGCTCATTATGATTTTGGATACGAAATCATCGTCTTCTTGCACCAGGTTTAAGAGAGCATGGGAGAAAGTTAACCTCACTTGACGGTCAGCAGGCAGCAATTGGTGAACGGTTTGGACTTTATACGGAAACAACTTCAGGTCTTTCACCAAAATTCGACGCAATGAACGTCTGCTGATACCGAATTGTGTGCATCGTTGTCTCGTCGATGTTTGTGGACTCTCTTGGACGTCCTCGGCCAACGCAGCGATATTCTAAACCGAACGAGCATTACGGGGCCAGCCACTTCTTGCAGCATCTCTAGTGGACCCAGTTTGCACGAGACGCTCAGCCAAACGCTTAATTGTTCGCGCACAAGGTGCAGGACGACGAGGAAAACGACGACGAAATTCCCGCTGCGTTAAAACAACAGACCGAAAATTCGTCAAATAAGCAGTAACAATATTTCCGCGTTCTTCGAGCGTGTATCGCTCCATTGCTTATTGTCAACTAATTCTCTATCTGTCTACAACACAAATGTCAAAACACAATGATATTTGACGCCATTTGCAATAATTATGATACATTCACATTATGACATTACTTTTGCCCCACCTGTTATATAGTATTTTCTTTGTAATTTTAAGATGTCTTGCTAATAAAAAAATAAATGCGGTAATAAAGGCAAAAGTAAAGAGTAATACTTCAGTAACAAACAATGATGTTCTTGTAAAACTCAAGGGAGTCGATCTGCTGCTAATTATCGCCATAATGTTTTCTTAAAAGCTTATCAATATCGTGAACTTTAGAAGCATTTAGGATTCTTCCGGTAGAAATTTGTTTAGGATTTGCTTTGTTTACACATTTTCCCTTTCTACAAACTTACAACTTACGACTTACAACTAAATTCTTCTTGAATAAGAATGCTATTCTTTTTTTTATTCCTTTTAATAAAGAAACGCTTGGAAGGTGCAAAGTTGAAATGCCACTGCCCTGGTGGCTTCATAATAGCATTAACTTCACTTTTGAAAAACGTGGCCATAGCTTTGCAAAATTGTTTAAAATTTCTCTGGTTAACTTTTTCTATCCCTGCAAACACTGTATCGGAAATGCATTTTATTTTTTCAAGAGATGAAGGCGCCTCGTGTACGAGACACTTTCCAAACATTAACATAAGAATCGAATTTTTGTTTTGGCCTCCACAGCCATCTGCAACGCATCGTAGTTAAGAAATTCCTGTAAAATGGATATGTTGTAATCTGAAACACAAGACACAAGATGCTATTTTATTAGATCCTTTTGGTAATGCATGTTCTCCCCAGGTGTATAAAAAAATGTTCCCTTTTAAAAGATCCTTGGAAGTACTTTGGACAATAGAAAAGTTATATAAATAAAACTGTCGGCTGTAGTATGTCGCCTGATCAGGAAGTCTTGGAATAGCGAAATTTTTTTGACAGTCAAAGCTTATAATGAATAATTAATCCGTCTTTTTCTTCCTTCAACAGGCTAAAAAAGCCTTCGCACGAAGCTTATGGATCCTTTTTTTCGTTAAAAATGCAGTCTTTATAGTTTTGTCGGTTTATTTATTTATTTTTTCTTCTAATTCAACACATTTTGAGCACATGTTCGTTTGTGGTGTTTCAAACCCAATATTAAAAAAAGTTACAAAAACCTTACGGAAATATCATTGCTTAACACTAAGGATGGGATCTTGACACTGCTTTTCGTACATTTTCCATATTTTTGAAATGGGAAGATCACTACTGAGATAGTGCCTTCGACTTCGTTCCTTACAGTAATGGGATTCTGAACACAACTTTAAGAAATGTTGGACGGCAGACATGCTTTGAAGTTTTTCCTTAATATTCGAAATCGAAAAAGTTAAGGAAAACGATTTTCCTGTCCTGCTGTTGTCGACTGGTGTTCTTCGTCTGATTAGATTCACCTCAATATGTTTTAGTATAAAAGAATCTTGTTTTAGTATTTCCGGGGTAATGTAGTATTGTCTATGAAAATCCAAAATAATTTCTTTACTGATTGTTGAGCATCTGAAAGATTTTGTATTATGCCCACAGGTAGGCATCTCCGGAGAAATAGCTGCTGAATATCTGCAAATAATTATTTGAGCACATACTCTTTAAAATTTACTGCCATTACAAACCTCATTATTTTATGACGGTTTTCTTTCCAGGATACTGATCGTATTTGGCGTTTCCGTGGTTTATCAGTTTCTTCTTCAATGTTAATTTCCATATTACACAATGTAATAACCGGAATGAATAAAAATTCAGCGTTTCTATAAGATACTTAAGAAGATACTATCAACCAACACTGTCGAACATAACATCATAAATACTTTAACGCATGCGCGGTGGATTTGGCCGCTTCTGATGCATAAACAGCAGCGGATTTGGCCGATTTTGCAAGTCAGATCAAAATTTAGGCAACAATTTCCATGGGATATGGTCTGTTTGGACACAAATGAGAAAGGGAAAACAGGCAGAGAGCCATCTAGAGCTCCAAAATAAAATAAAACCGAAAATAACAAATTGTGGATTTGGCCGCTTTAGATCTTACGTTTCTCATTTTATCGCATTAGCTTTAGTTGTTGAAATATGGCCCTTTTAATCATTCAATGTTGGCTTTTTTTACAAAATTTAAATTTTCAAGGCAAATATTTCAAGAACCAAGGGTGATACGAAAAAATATTATTCTTCTATTTCGATTTAAAAATCATTTTTCTACATGATTAATGTCGACGTTTTTCTTTAAAGTTGGTTGGTATTGAATGAGCACCATCCGAAAAAAGAATAGAAACTCCGTTCTGTGCGATAATATGCTATTTCTTCGTCTCTTACTCAAATAAAACATTTTTTTGTAGTTTTAAGATGTTTTCCTAGTAGAAAAATAAATTTAAAGTCGAAAGTAAAGAGAAGTATTTTATCGTATTGGCTTCAGTTCTTGAGATATGGCCATTTTAATCATTCAATGTCAGCGTTTTTTGCTAAATCTAAAATTTTCAAGACAAATATCTCAAGAACCAAGGGTGATACAAAAAATATTATTCTTCTATTTCGATTTAAAACTATTTTATCTACATGATTAATGTTGACGCCTTTCTTTATAGTTGGTTGGTATTGAGCACCATCCCAAAAAAGAATAAAAAGTGCGTCCTTCGAGATAATATGCTATTTCTTCGTCTCCTACTCAAACAAAATATTTTTTTGTAATTTTAATATGTTTTTCTAATAGAAAAATAAATTTAAAGTCAAAAGTAAAGAGTAATATTTTATCGTATTGGGTTTAGTTCTTGAGATATAATATAATGATAATATAATAATATATATGTTTATTGATGATGCAACAAAGAATTTACAAGCCCACAAAAAAAAATACAAAAAATAATACATAAAAGTAAATAAGATAATAAACACTCTGAAATTATCAACAAAACCGGGCTTAATAACAGCGCATCATCAAAAAGAGCCGAGTCAATGCAGACATAGCTTGTCTGCTATTGTTTTTCATCGGCCCTTTTATAATGGAAATAATAAATAAATTGGTTTCAAACAAGATAGCACTAACTATATATATATAAAAAACTATATTAACAGAAGTAAGCACCTAAATTAGTTAGCAATGAAAAATAACAATAATAAGGAATAATAAAAAAAATACAACAAAATTAAAGAACAAAAACATAGCAAAATGAAGAAAAGGTTGAACAAGCTGCCGCGAACAATCTCCCCCTGCCCTGTTAGGTCATACAATTCAGAAATGTAAAAAGTGAATATTACCTCTTAATAAGAACTTAAATTTAAAATTTAAATTTAAATGCTGTTCTGCTCAATCAAAAGAATTTTTTTATAATATGACTTGAAACTTCGCTCACTCAGCTGCTTGACTGAATCAGGAAGGCTATTCATAATAGTAGTTACATTATAAGAGTAAGATCTTTTAAAGATTTGAAGTTCATGGCGTGGTATGCATAACATGTGCCGATGTCGTATATTAATATTGTGCACGTCACTGCGATACCTGATTCTATTGGCTAAATATGGTGGACATTTATACATAATAATTCTGTGAAAGAAGCAAGCACTGTGAAGGATTCTACGACGCGTCATATTCAACCAATTTGCCCAATTCAGAGTGTGTGATATGTTTTCCCGTCTTTTAATACCATATATAAACCTCAGACATGAGTTCTGCACTCTTTGGATACGCACTTTGGTTACAGAGTCTAAGCATGGATGATATAAAGCATCTCCGTAATTGAATATGGACAGAACAAGAGCTTCACATAATTGGATTTTCAAACGTTGGTTAAGTAAGCTCCTGTTACTGTACAATAATTTAAGCGTCACGTAGGCTCTACGAATTAGTGAAGAAACATGTCCACGGAATCGGAGTGCGGTATCAAGACGTATACCCAAATTACAGCACTCGTCCGTAAAATTCAATTTAACACCACCCACTCCGACACTCAGAGACCCCTTGACCCTGTTCACTACACCACCACTCCCAAATACCATAACTGCTGATTTAGACGGATTAATAATCAAACAATGATTTGAAGCTTCGTGGGCCAATTTGTCTAAATCAGAATTGATAGCTCTTTCAGCCTTGTCAATGTTATTCTCATTGAATGAGTAATAGACCTGAGTATCGTCAGCATACATGTGAGCAGTGCAATAGTCTAGTACTTTTGGTAAAGCAGCCGTATAAATTAGATAGAGCAGAGGGCCAAGAATTGAACCCTGCGGCACGCCTGAGGACACCACTGCTGCTGAAGATTCCTTTCCATGAAGCTTAACAGTTTGTGACCGATTCAGGAGGTAACTATTAAAAAACTTTATGGCACCCTCCGAAAGGCCAATATGGTGGAGTATTGCTAAGAGAGTGGGGTGGTGAATGGTATCAAAGGCCTTAGAGAAGTCCAAGAGAATCAGGATCGTGGCGCTTTTTTGGTCAATTGCATGGAAAATATCATCCGTGACATCGAGAAGGGCTGTCGTACAACTGTGTCTTGAACGAAAACCAGACTGACGGACTGGTAGAATATTAAATTTATTTAGATGCTGGGTAAGTCTAGTAGCAACCACTTTTTCCAGAATCTTGGACAATATAGGCAAAATACTTATGGGGCGGAGATCTTTAAGTTCCCGAGGGCTGGATATTTTTGGAATTGGCGTGACTTGAGCAATCTTCCAAAGGTCAGGAAACACAGACAATTCAAGGCAATAGTTCACAATATGACATATATACGGTATAATTGTTGGACAACACATATTCAACATTTTAACACTAATACCGTCAACTCCAACTGTAGTTGTCTTAATGTTACAAAGAATATCCAATATTTCCTCTTCCGAAGCGAGAGAAAAGGACAGTGATTCGATGACACCAGGGAAGATATTAGATTGATAATGCCGAATTAAATTGGCGTCACCCAACACACTGATCTGTGCATCGAGGAAAAACTCATTAACTTGATCGGCGTTGCCTATAGATTCAGGAATTGTCCGTTGCCTGACACTAACAATACCCATCGACCGGAAACTCTGCCAAAGTTCACGAGAATTTTTACTATCTAACATATGTGACAGATACGCCCTCTTCTCTGTAGTATTTGAAATTTTCCGGATTTCTTGTTTTCTTAAATTTAGTGTACGCATCATTCCTAAGTTTCATCAACAGTTTTATATTGTCGGTGATTCAAGGGCGAAAAGTTTTTCTAGTTGTAATAATGCGTGTTGGAGCGTGGACATCAAAGAGAGTCAATATAAAAAAGTTTAAGAAATTTACCTTATCGTTAATATTGTTAAGTTTGACAATATTTTGCCAGGGTATTGCTACTAAATCTCTTGAAAACAATTCTAAACTGAAACTATTAAAATCCCTGTAGTGTAATATTTTAGGCAATGCCTTCACACCTGATAAATTTAAGTTCACGTAAACTAAGGAATGGTCAGCTATGTCATGCACCGGAATAACCGCCGAATCGTTTACGGGTGCATCTGCATCGACAATAACATAATCAATGAGTGTAGCTGACGTATCTGTAACTCGAGTTGCTGATGAAATAATTTGAGTCAGATTGTATGACTCAATAGCCGGTAGTAATCGACCACTGTAAGCTCCCGTCACACCAAAAGCATCAATATTGAAATCACCTAAGCACACCATTCCTCGGATCGTAGAACCAGATGCGATAGGGCATCCTCAAAACTAGTTAAAAATTGGGAAAAATCAACATTTGGTCTATATATAACACCAACCGTCAGAAAAAACTCGCCTCCACTCACCTCAATCCACAAATGTTCTATGAAAGGAAAAACTTCGCTAAAAATGACATTCAAATTGTAAAGAGACTTTACATAAATCCCAATACCGCCCCCACGACCAGGAGGATCAGAGGCTGAGCGCCCAACAAACAAATGACGGTAGTTAGGAATAGTGTAAGCATCATGATCCGAGTTAGGGTAGATCCATGTCTCCGACATGGCGAAAATATCGTACGATTCTGTTTGTATAATATTTTTAACGGCAGCAAAGTGAGCTGGAAGCGAGCGTGTATTCAAATGGCCTATCTTCATTAACACTTAAAAATAAGCATAAACATTTAGAGAAAAACAGAAGATTTTCAAGGTAAATACATTTACGAAACTGAAAGGGGGTTCGTTATGGAATAACTACTTTATATTATTTTTAAACAGTAAAAGATAAAAAGAATAAAACTGGGAAAAAAATTAAATCAAAAGGCAAGTGAATTCACTTAATGAGGAGAAATATTAGCAGCAGTTGCACTTGTAAATAAAGATTGCTATTCAAATACAAATCTATCGCAAAAAAAAACAGCGCAAAAAGAAAAAAAAAAACCACTCGAATAACCATACTAAACAAAATTCAGTCCATTATAACAACACAAAAATAAATACTTAGCTATTACTTTTTATGCTTTCGTGGTCGTACATTTTTTTTTTCCTCCACCACAGTTGGAACCCCTATCTTGTTCTTGAGCTCCTCAAAGTCGCTCTGGAATAGGATGGTATGAAAATTTTTTCCATTTTTTACAATAATTCGTCCATCAGACGTCCAAACGTTATTATTTCCAAAACACTCCCTGGCATTCTTGAAAACCTCCAATCTTTTACTTGACAAGGATTCTGTTATCAACTTCTTTGAATTTTTTAAATTCTTCTTATTGGACCAAATAACCTGCCTATGTCTATACGACGTAAATTTTACTATCACTGCTCGATTGGTGTTCCCAACTTTAACCCGCTTTCCCAAACGATGGCATCTATCTATCATGTCGATACTTGGGGAAAAATCAGCAACGTTTAGAGAAGCCATAACACCCAAAACCTTCCTTTCTAACGCATCCGTTTTCTCTATTTCCTCACCCTCTTCGATTCCATGGGACACAAGACAATCTCTTTCGCATTATTCTCAACCATTTTCCGCATACCTTCTATATGATTTTGTACAAACAACTTAAATTTGTTGAATTCAGCACTAATTACATCCAAAGGGTTAGAGGGTTGGGTGCTAAACTTTGATGTCAACACAATTTCATCAATTTTATTTTGAAATTGCGCCAAAGTTTTGTTTACGTTATCCGAAAACTTCTCGAGGTCATTTAAGTTCAGCATTTTGAAAAACGAGACACTTACAGCGAGGGAAAAACCGGTCCACCAACAATGAGCACTTGGTTAACAAGATAAAATATTCGTTGATTTTCAGAGATTTATACTGATTTCGCGGCGAATTTTACACGAACTCAATTAAAATCGCATACACCACACTTAATTGCATATGTATACTTTGGTTATAAGTAAAAAATTTGACAGTTTCACTAAGAAATTCTAACTGGCCCTTTTAATCATTCAATGTTGGGGTTTTTGCTAAATCTAGAAGTCTCAAGGCAAATATCTCAAGAACGAAGGTTGATATGACAAAATATTATTCTTCTATTTCGATTTAAAACTATTTTATTTACATGATTAATGTCGACATTTTTCTTTAGAGTTGGTTGGTATTGAGCACCATCCCAAAAATGAATTAAAAGTCCGTTCATTGAGATAATATGCTATTTCTTTGTTTCCTATTCAAATAAAATATTTTTTTGTAGTTTTAAGATGTTTTCCTAGTAGAAAAATAAAATTAATGTCGAAAGTAAAGAGAAGTATTTTATCGTATTGTATTCAGTTCTTGAGATATGGCCCATTTAATCATTCAATGTTGCCTTTTTTTGCTAAATCTAAAATTTTCAAGGCCAATATCTCAAGAACGAAGGTTGATATGACAAAACATCATTCTTCTATTTCGATTTAAAATTCATTTTTCTACATGATTAAAGTCGACGTTTTTCTTTAAAGTTGGTTGGTATTGTGCACCACCCTAAAAAAGGGATAAAAAGTCAACTTTTTTAGATAATATGCTATTTTTCCGTCTCCTACTCAAACAAAATATTTTTATTGTAACCTTAATATGTTTTTCTAATAGAAAAATAAATTTAAAGTCGAAAGTAAAGAGTAGTATTCAAAAACTTTTCAACATCAAAATAATACAATAAATTAAAATTATTTTTAATTTTAAATAATTTCCTTGAGATCTCACATTTTTATGGTGCATACATTCTAAGGAAAAAGCCATCGCTACCGCTGTATCAGTTAAATGATATTGAATAATTGCGTATTTAATTCCATGGAAAAATGCTTCAAGTTGATTTTCAAGGTTTCCTTGAGAATTACTTAAACTCATATAAATACAATTATCAACGTTTGCAATTGCACAAACCCAATCTAAAGCACTTCCTCCGAATTCTTTCGAAAATATTTCCGATAAACTTCCTGTTTTAACCTCGACGTCTTTTAATTTATCTGTTACAGCTTTGTGGATGTTTCCACTCATCTTCGCCGAAGAATGTTTTGCGTTATTTTTAGCGAAAGGAATTCCTATGAAAGCTTCATGATTCGAGTGCAAAGTGATGTATAATTTTACGTCGCCTAATTTTTTAATATAATTTTTTAAATTAATCGTTTCGGGTTCAGAAGAATATTTTTTTCCTTGATAAGAATTACAATCGGAAAAGATTGGTTGCGGACCAACATCAAAATTCATTGCAATATTTACTCCGGGACAACGATCATCACCGTTCACGTTAGTTGAATAGTTCGCATCCTAAAAAGAATTACTTAATTAAAATAAAATTATTTAATTTTTGTTTAAATTTACATTTTCAGCTATTTCATAACCATCCGGATTTACTAAAGGAATAACAACTATTTTTATCCACACCAAAAGACCAGTTTCTTTCACTAAAATTTCTCGGAGAAAGTAAAGGGCCATATTAACTGATTGCCATTCGTTTCCATTTTGTCCAGCGTCGATTAAAACGGTTCCAGCATAATAAGTACTGTGTCGAATTTCGATTGCTGAAATCGGCTTTCCCAAGAAAGAATTTCCTATTGATTTAACTTCTGTGGTTTTTGGATTCAATCCTTCGATTTCTTTAATATAACTTTTATATACATCATTTAAACTTATTTGTTTCGTGTAATGGATTGCTTTAGGGCTAAAAATATAAATTAATAGTTAACTTAAAAATGTTAATGAAATCATTACGGAGTTGTCCATCGATTTGGTTGCCCGCAAACTTCCATTAAGAGGTAATAAAGAAATGTTGATTTAAGTATCATTTTTTTTCTTTGACATTGACGTTAATATTTAAATATCTTGTACATACATACGTGTCTCTATAATTGTGAAAAATGTTCGGATGCAACGTTTCAATCAAATTGTGGTACTTTATATAATCACATACCGGGTTTTTCATACAAACTCACCCTTTCAACTAAAATAAATTATTCGAACGTTGTAGTATAAGCCTTTATGATCATGACAAAGACTGCGATGTAAAGTTTCAATGAAATTGCGATAAAGAAAGATATATTTTATGTAACCACATACCTGGAGTAAGAAATAATGCCTCTTTTGAGAACATATCTAATTGATTCATTTTCTCTTATTGATTTCAATTTGACATCAAGCGAAAAAGCTTCTCAACTTCATTGAGATTACTTTTCCTAAAGCATTGAAACGTTTTTCTTGAAGATAAATATATTTTAAATCGAAGATAAAGAATAGTAATTTATTTATTAGCTTATGTCTTCGAGATATTCCCTCTTTAAATTAATTAATGTAGACGATTTTTGCTAAATCTATAACTTTAAAGGTAAATATCTCAAGAACGAAGGTTGATATGAAAAAATATTATTCTTCTATTTCGATTTAAAAATCATTTTTCTACGTGATTAATGTTGACGTTTGTGTTTAAAGTTAGTTGGTATTGAGTACCATCCCAAAAAAGGAATAAAAAGTCCGTACTTTGAGATAATATGCTATTTCTTCGTCTCCTACTCAAATAAAATATCTTTTTTGTAATTGTATTATGTTTTTCTAATAGAAAAATGAATTTAAAATCGAAAGTAAAGGGTGGTATTTTATCCTATTGGCTTCAGTTCTTGAGATATAGCCATTCTAGTAGTTCAATATTGGGAGTTTTGCTAAATCTAAACTTTCAAGACAAATATCTCAAGAACGAAAATTGATATAAAAAATATTATTCTTCTATTTCGATTTAAAAATCATTTTTCTACATGAATAATGTCGACGTTTTTCTTTCGAAAACATCCGTTCTTTGAGATAATATGCTATTTTTGCGTCTCCTACTCAAACAAAATATTTTCTTGTAATTTTGATATATTTTTCTAATAAAAAAATAAGTTTAAAGTCGAAGGGAAAGAGTAGTATTTTATCGTATTGGCTTCAGTTCTTGAGATATGGCCCTTTTAATAGTTCAATGTTGGGATTTTTGCTAAATCTATAACTTTTAAGACAAATATCTCAAGAACGAAGATTGATACAAAAAAATATTATTCTTCTATTTCGGTTTAAAAATTATTTTTCTACATAATTAAAGTTGACGTTTTTCTTTAAAGTTGGTTGGTGTTGAGCACCATCCCAAAAAAAATCAGAAATCCGTTCTTTGCGATAATATGCTATTTCTTCGTGTCCTACTCAAATAAAATATTTCAATGTAACCTTAATATGTTTTTCTAATAGAAAAATAAATTTAAAGCCGAAAGTAAAGAGTGGTATTTTATCGTATTGGCTTTAGTCCTTGAGATATGGCCCTATTAATCATTCAATGTTGGCGTTTTTTGTTAAATCTAAAATTTTCAAGGCAAATATCTCAAGAACCAAGGTTGATACGAAAAAACATTATTCCTCTATTTCGATTTAAAAATCATTTTTCTACATGATTAATGTTGACGTTTTTTTTTAAGTTGGTTGGTATTGAATACCATCCCAAAAAAGAATGAAAAGTCCGTACTTTGAGATAATATGCTATTTCTTCGTCTCCTACTCAAATAAAATATTTTTGTGCAGTTTCAAGATGTTTTCCTAGTAGAAAAATAAATTTAAAGTCGAAAGTAAAGAGAAGTATCTTATCGTATTGGCTTCAGTTCTTGAGATATGGCATTTTTAATAGTTCAATGTTGGGATTTTTGCTAAATCTATAACTTTCAAGACAAATATCTCAAGAACGAAGATTGATACAAAAAAATATTATTCTTCTATTTCGGTTTACAAATTATTTTTCTACATGATTAAAGTTGACATTTTTCTTTAAAGTTGGTTGGTGTTGAGCACCATCCCAAAAAAAATCAGAAGTCCGTTCTTTGCGATAATATGCTATTTCTTCGTCTGCTACTCAAATAAAATATTTCATTGTAACCTTAATATGTTTTTCTAATAGAAAAATAAATTTAAAGTCGAAAGTAAAGAGTAGTATTTTATCGTATTGGCTTTAGTCCTTGAGATATGGCCCTATTAATCATTCAATGTTGGTGTTTTTTGTTAAATCTAAAATTTTCAAGGCAAATATCTCAAGAACCAAGGTTGATACGAAAAAATATTATTCTTCTATTTCGATTTAAAAATCATTTTTCTACATGATTAATGTTGACGTTTTTTTTTAAAGTTGGTTGGTATTGAACACCATCCCAAAAAAGAATAAAAACTCCGTTCTTTGAAATAATATAGTATTTCTTCGTCTCCTACTCAAATAAAATATGTTTTTGTAATTTTAAGATGGCTTTCTAATAGAAAAATAAATTTAAAGTTAAAAGTAAAGAGTAATATTTTATCGTGTTGGCTTTAGTTCTTGAGATATAGCCATTTTAATAGTTCAAGGTTGGGATTTTTGCTAAATCTATAACTTTCAAGACAAATATTTCAAGAACGAGGATTGATATGACAAAATGTTATTTTTCTATTTCGATTTAAAAATCATTTTTCTACATGATTAATGTCCACGTTTTTCTTTAAAGTTGGTTGGTTTTGAGCACCATCCCAAAAAAGAAATAAAATGTCCGTACTTTGAAATAATATACCATTTCTTCGTCTCCTACTCAAATAACATATTTTTTTGTAATTTTAAGATGTCTCTCTAATAGAAAAATAAATTTAAAGTCGAAAGTATAGAGTAGTATTTTATCGTATTACCTTTAGTTCTTTAAGCCCTTTAAATCATTCAATTTTGGCGTTTTTTGCAAAATCTATTTTTAAGGCAAATATCTCTAGAACCAAGGTTGATATGAAAATATATTATTCTTTTATTTCGACTTTAAATTTGAAAATAAACAATAGCATTTTACCTTACTGGCTGTCGTTCTTGAGATATAACCGTTTTAACCAATAAATGTTGACGTTTTTTTGCTAAATCCACAACTTTCAAGGTAAATATCTCGAGACCAAAGATATATATGAAAAAATATTATTCTTCTATTTCGATTTAGAAATCATTTTCTTACAGGACTAATGTTGCAGTTTTTCTTTAAATTTTTTTATCATCGAGCAGCATTGAGACGATTTTACATGAACCTTTAAAACGTTTTTTTGGTAGAAAAACATATTTAAAATCCAAAATAAAGATTAGCATTTAATCCTATATAGCTTCATTTTTGAGATGTTCCCTTTTAAATCTATCAATGTCGGCGTTTTTGCTAAATCTAAAACTTCCACGGCAAATATGTCAATCACGAAGGTTGGTATGAAAAAATGTTATTCTTGCATTTCGATTTAGAAATTGTGTTGCTACCTGATTTATGTTAAAATGTTTCTTTAAGTTTCATTATTAGTGAACACCATCCCAAAAAGTACACGGAAATGTTACTTAAATTACTTTTACAAGGTAAAGTTTTATTTTTCATTAAAATAATTTTTTTGGTACTTTAAGACTTTTTCTGGTAGAATAATAAGTTTTAATCGAAAACAAAGAGTAACATTTTATCTTCCTTTTAAAATGATCAACGTAGGCGTTTTTTACAAAAACTAAGTATTTTATTTATATGTATAAGTACTTTTTAATTTTACGTCAAAGTCAGTATCTTAGAAAGGAAATGTTAATTGCATCCTTGTTACTATTTTACCAATTACACTTGATTCGGATGGATTACGCCGAAGATCATAAAGGAATAAAACTCCAACTCGTTGAAAATTTTGGGAAATTAACGTAAAATTCTTTGTTTTAATTTTAATCCCTTTTATTATTTGAATTATTTAATAAATTAGTTTACAGACAAGAAGTAATTTTGAGGAGAGACCAGATCTTGAAGATGTAAGTCTTGAAATAAATTCTTTTCAAAATTATTAATAAAAATATTAGGTTTATTATGGTTTTCTACGAAACCTCCACGCTCTTCATCCCAGAACGACATCATTAAAAGTAATCGGAAGATCTTATTTGAGAAGAAAAATCTACTCCTTTGAAATTGAACACAGTGATTATCGAGGCGGAACGATCTTTATCGACGCTGGGCAAAACGGAAACGAATGGGAATCGGTTAATTTAGCCCTATATCTTTTAAAGAATTTTCTAACAACTCATATTTCATTGTTGTTGTGGTTAAGAGTCGTCTTTGTTCCTTTAGTAAATCCAGACGGATACGAAGAAGCCGAAAATGTAATGAAAACAAGTATTACTCGTTAAAATTAAAAATTAATTTAAACATTTTTAGAATAAAACTTTTAATACCAACCTAAAAGGTGATATTCATTGCCCGGGTGTAAACATAGCAATGAATTTTAAAGTTGAAGGCCCACCCAAGTTTACAACATGCGATAAATATCAAGGTTTGAGATATTTCTCCGAAAAAGAAAGCTTAAACATTAAAAATTATATAGAAAAACTTGGCGATGTTAAACTTTACGTAACTTTACATTCAAAAGAGGAGGGGTTTATAGCGTATCCATTTGCGTATAAAGAAGAAAAGCACGGCTCAGAAAAAATAGCTAAAATCATGTTTAATGCGCTTCGGGATCATTCAATAATGAAAAACGAAAAATTCGGGAGTTTAAGTGAGATTATGAAGGAGAAATTTAGTGGTAGTTCAATTGATTGGGCTTGTTCAGAAATGAAAATTCCCACTTGTGTTTATTTTAGTGTTAGTAATAAGCTTAGTGATGTTCGAGAAAGTTACGCTGCGTATTTGGAGGCGTTAAAATATGGTATTATTGAGTTACAATTGAACGATATCGATGTTGGTGATGCTTTTTTTAATGAAACTTTATCTAAGAATTAAATAATTATTGTTAAAAATAATGTGATTGTAATTAAAAATAAAAAATCCCGGCGCCTCCACCAAAAAAGTGTTTATTAAAAAATTTAATCTAAAAACGAAATTTTTTAATAAATATCAAATTCCACGAAGAAAAATATTTAAAAACTTTTATTCGAAATTTTTTTTAAACATTTTTATCAAAAACTTTTCCATCTTTATTCTAAAAGAGACATTCCAAATCGATGAAACCACACACACACACATCTAAAAAGAACCAGATTGTAACCACACGAACATAAATAAATCCGTAGAAAGCGCGACCGGAAGCACAAGTAGAGAAACTTAGTCCCGTCACTTCCGGGTAAAGTTTTATTTGTTCCGGGACCTGGAGTAAAGGTCCCAAACGTTGTCTCCGCTTTAAACTGAAAAACATGGAACCCAGTACAGGTGTTTAACCTTCCATCCTCTCTATAATGTGTACTTTAAGCTTCTTTCTCATCATTGTGGTCGTATTGTTGTGTCATATTTGATTTTTTGACAAGAATTCCATTTTTAGAGACGAGCTCGAATTCGTCAATATCCAATTAATACTGTTCCGTGTCCAAATGCAATCGAAGCTTTTATACCACTCGCATTCTCGTCGTTTATTAAACCGTTTTTGAAAAGTAGGACAACTAGTTACTTTCGATATTGGTAAAGGCTCTATTTGCGCGATTTAAACACGCGAGAAACTCGTCTAATAAACACCTCAGGTTCGATTATTTCGGTTTCAATTTGACACGTTTTCGATTAAGACTCTTCTAAAACAGGAATGATAATAGAATAAGGACAAATTTAGAATTTAGTTTAGTTAATGTTAGTGAACAAAATTTATTAGCTGGTCAAGTTTAATAATAATGTTGGAAAATTGTTGTGGCACACGGTATGTGTGTTGTGGAAATTAATTTGGAAATTTCAAAATAACCCAATTTACTATTCGCAGGTTAATTACAATCGATAGCTGTTCATCAATTAGCTCTTTTTAAACACTTCAAAATTCTCTCCGTAAAATAAATCGATACTATGTGTAAATTAAAAGGTACATTTTAAACACGAAATTTGAAAAGATTATATCTCAAGAAGTGATTGAGATATCAAGATGATTTAAAAACCATTTTATTGCAAATTTAATTTAGTTTCAACACACCAAAAATATTTTCTTCGTTCCCATAAATCTCGGTGAAAAGATTTTTGAAAGTCAACCCATTGGTTATTGAGGTTAATCGATAAAAATATAATTTACAATGCGATATCTCAAGATCGCAATAAGATATCATCATGAAATAAAAATCGTTTTGAAGCAAATTTAATTAGTATTTGATGAGTTAAAAATTATTTCTTTATTCCTACAAGTTTAGACATCACGATATTTTTTTCTAATTTCTGCATAATTATGTTGTGATTACAAGTACTAAATTTTAAAAATATAATAAAATACTGTTTATTGTTTTGTACCTTTTATTAAAATGGATTTATTGTTTTTTAATTCTACCGGTTTCGGTCTTCTACAAAACCATCTTCAGGACCTTTGAATTACCTATTATGAAATACAATACGTTTCATTTAATTATATGAACTTAAAGTTAAACTATAAAATTATAAATAGTGAAATTGTTAATAAATTATATGTTATGTTCTGAAAACTTACGTCAGCTTATTTAAAAAAGTCTATTGTAGTTGTAGCATGCTGTGCACACGACATGTACAAACAAAACCACGTTTCCATATAAAATTATTATTGTTTATATAAAATTATTATTAATCAAATTATAATCAATCGATCAGTCATTTCTTCATCTTCTTTCTTCATCATTTATTAAAATATATTATATTATTATATTGTGGACACATATATATCCACAGTAGTACTTATCATGTTGAATCTTATCTTGTCTGTTAGGTTTTTTATATTTATATAGATTAATGTCACTATTATTAAGGACTATTATACGTTTTGTAGAAGACCGAAACCGATAGAATCATTAAAAAACAATAAAATCCATTTGAATAAAAAGTACAAAACAATAAACAGTATTTTATTATATTTGATGAATAAAATGGGAAAAAATAATGGCTACAACGATATAAATTTTAAAAGATTATATCTCAAGAAATAATTGAGATATCAAGATGATTTAAAAACCATTTTGTAGCAAATTTAATCTAGTTTCAACACACCAAAAATATTTTCTTTATTCCCATAAATCTCGGCGAACAGATTTTTTAAAGTCAACTTTGTGGTTATTGAGGTTAAGTGGTAAAAATATAATTTACAACGTGATATCTCAAGGTCGCATTAAGGCCATCATCATGAAATAAAAACCATTTTGAAGCAAATTTAATTAGTATTTGATGAGTTAAAAATTATTGCTTTATTCCTACAAGTTTAGATATCAAGATATTTTTTTTTAATTTCTGCATAACCGTGTTATGATTACAAATACGAAATTTGAAAACATTATATCTCAAGAAATAATTGAGATATCAAGATAATTTAAAAACCATTTTATTGCAAATTTAATCTAGTTTTATTGTACCAAAAATATTTTCTTCATTCCCAAAAATCTCGTTGATACGACTTTTTAAAGTCAACTTTGTGGTTATTGAGGTTAAGCGATAAAAATATAATTTATAACGTGATATCTCAAGATCGCATTAAGATATCATCATGAAATAAAAACCGTTTTGAAGCAAATTTAATTAGTATTTGATGAGTTAAAGATTATTTCTTTATTCCTACAAGTTTAGATATCGCGATATTTTTTTTAATTTCTGCATAACCATGTTATGATTACAAATACGCAATTTGAAAACATTATATCTCAAGAAATAATTGAGATATCAAGATGATTTAAAAACCATTTTATTGCAAATTTAATCTAGTTTTATGGTACCAAAAATATTTTCTTCATTCCTAAAAATCTCGGTGATACGATTTTTTAAAGTCAACTTTGTGAATATTGAGGTTAAGCGATAAAAATATAATTTACAACGTGATATCTCAAGATCGCATTAAGATATCATCATGTAATGAAAACCATTTTGAAGCAAATTTAATTAGTATTTGATGAGTTAAAAATTATTTCTTTATTAATACAAGTTTAGACATCACGATAATTTTTTTTAATTTCCGTATAATTATGTTGTGATTACAAATATGAAATTTAAAAGATTATATCTCAAGAAATAATTGAGATATCAACATGAATTAAAAACCATTTTACTGCAAATTTAATCTAGTTTTATTGTACCAAAAATATTTTCTTCATTCCTAAAATCTCGTTGATACGATTTTTTGATGTCAACTGTGTGGTTATTGAGGTTAAGTGATAAAAATATAATTTACAACGTGATATCTCAAGATCGCATTAAGATATCATCATGTAATAAAAACCATTTTAAAGCAAATTTAATTAGTATTTCATGACTTAAAAGTTATTTCTTTATTCCTACAAGTTTACACACCACGATATTTTTTTCTAATTTTTGCATAACCATGTTGTGATTACAAATACGAAATTTTAAAAGATTATATCTTAAGAAATAATTGAGAAATCAAGATGATTTAAAAATTATTTTATTACAAATTTAATCTAGTTTCAACACACTAAAAATATTTTCTTTATTTCCATAAATCTCGGTGACACGATTTTTTAAAGTCAACTTTGTGATTAGTGAGGTTAAGCGATAAAAATATAATTTATAACGTAATATCTCAAGGTCGCATTAAGACATCATCATTAAATAAAAACCATTTTGAAGCAAATTTAATTAGTATTTGATGAGTTAAAAATTATTTCTTTATTCCTACAAGTTTAGATATCGCGATATTTTTTTTAATTTCTGCATAACCATGTTATGATTACAAATACGAAATTTGAAAACATTATATCTCAAGAAATAATTGAGATATCAAGATGATTTAAAAACCATTTTTTAGCAAATTTAATTAGTATTTGATGAGTTAAAAATTATTTCTTTATTCCTACAAGTTTAGACATTACGTTATTTTTTCTTAATTTCTGCATAACTATGTTGTGATTACAAATACGAAATTTTAAAAGATTATATCTCAAGAAATAATTGAGATATCAAGATGATTTAAAAACCATTTTGTAGCAAATTTAATCTAGTTTCAACACACCAAAAATATTTTCTTTGTTTCCATAAATCTCGGTGAAAAGATTTTTTAAAGTCAAGTTTGTGATAATAGAGGTTAAGCGATAAAAATATAATTTACAACGTGATATCTCAAGGTCGCATTAAGACATCATCATGAAATAAAAACCATTTTAAAGCAAATTTAATTAGTATTTGATGAGTTAAAAATTATTCCTTTATTCCTACAAGTTTAGACATGACGTTATTTTTTCTTAATTTCTGCATAATTTTGTTGTGATTAGAAATACCAAATTTTAAAAGATTATATCTCAAGATATAATTGAGATATCAAGATGAATTAAAAACCATTTTGTAGCAAATTTAATCCAGTTTTGTCACAATCAAAGTAATTATTTCGTTCCTATTAATTCCAATGATATGATTCTTTGAATAAAACGTAATTGCTATTTACTTCGAAATATATATTTCAAGGATTAAAAAGAACTAAAAATTGCAAAATTTTAATCTCTTTTGTGTTCAGGATTTATCATAAACGAGCGTATTTGTTGGAAATACCACTGGATTGTTATCCCATTGTTGTAAACAAATCCTATTAGTGTTAATTGCAACATTTATCGATTTAATTAATTAAGATTTGCAAAATGTACCTATATACAAGCTTAATTTAAAAAAATCACTAAAAAAGAAAATTAGTTCTAGATGTTATTTTAAGACATCGATCGAAAGCAAAGATAGAGAAAGATAAAAGTAAAAAGGCTTGCTAAAAAAATAAAAAAGCAGAAAGGAGAACGTCTTTTAGTCGTCATCAATTACGAGGCACAAATCGACTTTCGAGGATCAGATTCTCCGGTGGAAGAATGCGACGGACATCAACCGGAAGGTCGCCCCCCTTTTCGACGGATAGCGACCCGATAAGCGCGTCTTCCTGGATCTCGCAGGATCCAGCAGGAAGGAAGGTACGTGACACGTCGTTTCCTAACTTTAATTTTCAGGGCCTGTGCTTCGGACAGAGGTGGAAGCGAAAAAGAAAATTTCGTTTTAACCGATTTTCTCAACCATTAGATTTTATTTTGAATGTTTTAGAAAACATTTTTTTGTCAATGTATCAATTTAGAAAAGAAAATTCTAAACTTACACTAAAAATGATTAATCTTCCCTCAGAAAACACATCGTATTTCAACTTCTCTTCCACTTCTTATTTTTCTCTTCCACTAAGATTCCCGTCTACATCATTATTTACACGAAAATAGATTCACGATGGTACATCCAGAGCAAGAAGTATTTTCACTGGGAGCTAATTTAACCTCAGGTTACCACCGTGAAAACGAGCATGCGCACAACCAAAAAACCGTGTCTCTTAAACGAATCGTTCTCGCGTTTATCGTTCAGTGTAGTTTCAGTGTTCCATTCGAGAACCGGTGTTCAGGAAAATCTCCTGAAAATTGAAAATTTACGCGGTGTTTTCTTAAAATAATTTAAAAACAACTTTAATTTGAAAGAACTTTTAAACTCGGTGTTACAAGAAAAGTTTTAAGTTTAAATGTGATTAAGTAAAAAGAAATGGTTTTGAAACAATAATAAATTGTGTAATAAAAGAGTCTGTGAAAATGTTTAAAATGATCGTTTTCATCTTATTTCTTCATTTAACTTTGATAACATCGTTCCAAGGTAAATTTAACAAAAAAACGTGTCCTAATCTTTTTGGTTAAATAATTTTTCTTTTTTTAATTTTGATTTGATATAATAAATTCATCTTGTAACCGAAACGTAGAAGGGAAAAGGGGAATGTTTTATTAATGTCGCGAATAAATTACTGGATTTCGTTCCTTCGAACCGGAAGGAGAATAAATCTTTCGACCGCTCAACGCAAACCGCGCGGAAATATGTAAAGAACGTTTTACTCACGATTGAAAATCTGTGTGCACGTCGACGACGACCAACGTCGAATAGAGAGAGAAATGAAAATATCGATCTCTATGACGGTGATTAAGGGCTTTGTAAACAACGTCCCGTGAGAATTTTCCATCCCTACGGAGTAACACTAATGTAGGTACCAGTCCTGTCAAATCTGTATCTTTCAAACGGTATACGTTGAGATTTTTCTTTGTATTCATTTTTCCTTATAAATTGGAAATGAAATCATCGATGGAAAACTACTTCATTTTCGCTATTTGTTAGCTACAAATTTAATTAGTTCCATGAATATGAAACGTACAGCAATTTTTTGCTTTTGTACTCTTTTCATTTTGTCCATGTCAAACTTCATTATTTCAGTTTTTACAGCAGGATCGTTTTTATTCCTTGAATTTGAGCGGTTTTTTTATGTATTCGATTCCAATTTGTTGTCGAACACATTCTTGTTTCTTTTTGTTTCTCTACACAAAGAACCAACGAATTCTTTTTGTTATATTTCACATGCAAGACATGAACAACATTATCTTTCTTCATCTTTCGCAGTAACATAAGCTTCATGTACACTTCTGTATGAACAATCCTGGAGAAAATATGGATTTTGTGCATTATTTTTCTTCGTCTCGACCTGAATAAAGATTAACTTTAATAACTTTTCTTGGTGAAACATCAGCTTTATTCATTCTTGTAAGGTATGAAAACATTCTGTCATCGTTTTTAATATGATTGGAGAAGTAACGAGCATGTTATGACACGTGCAATTCTTTTGTATTAAATATACACCTATCCCCCGATTTACACGGTAGATACGTTCCTGAGAAAAACGTGTAAATCGAAAAGCTTGCAGAAAATGCATAATTTTGCTATTTAACAGTTGTGATTTTTTTCAATATTTTTAGGTGTACACAGAAATAAAAATAAAATGCATTGACAGGTTAAAATATGTAATATATTTTAAATCAGCACATAAGCTCGGGATTCCCCGTGAGATGTGTACACAGCGCACGTGTTCAATCACAGTAGCATTTAGTAGAGTGCGATAAAAACAAAAAAAAAACTTATTTGGAAAACCGTGTAAAAGCAAAAACGTGTAAAACAAGTACCGTGTAAATCGGGGGATAGGTTTATTCTTAAAAGTCTTTTCTTTGATCACTATAACCCATTGAGCGATTTCACCAACACAACCCTGCGATTTTACATTTTTAGCAAAATAATAGGTTATATCTCAAAAACTAAAAGAGATAGGAAAAACTTTTATGGAACAAAAACGACAGATATGAATGAGCAATCCTGGAGAAAGTATGGATTTTGTGCAATATTATTCTTCGTCTCGACCTGAATAAAGATTAACTTTAATAAGTTTACTTACAATTAGTGAAACATCAGCTTTATTTATTCTTGTAATACTTTTGTATTAAATATATTCTTAAAAGACTTCCCTTTTATCATTATAACCCATTGAGCAATTTCACCAACACAACCCTGCGATTTTAGATTTTTAGCAAAATAATAGTCTATATCTAAAAAACTGAAAGAGATAGGAAAAACGTTTATGAAGCAAAAACGACAGATATCAATGAACAATCCTGGAGAAAATATGGATTTTGTGCGCTATTATTCTTCGTCTCGACCTGAATAAAGATTAACTTTAATTAGTTTTCTTAGTGAAACATCAGCTTTATTCATTCTTGTAAGGTTTGAAAACATTCTGTCATCTTTTTTAATATGATTGGAGAAGTAACGAGCACGTCACGGCACGTGCAATTCTTTTGTATTAAATATATTCTTAAATGACGCCCCTTTCATCACTATAACCCATTGAGCAATTTCACCAACACAACCCTGCGATTTTAGATTTTTAGCAAAATAATAGGTTATATCTCAAAAACTAAAAGAGATAGGAAAAACTTTTATGGAACAAAAACGACAGATATGAATGAGCAATCCTGGAGAAAGAATGGATTTTGTGCAATATTTTTCTTCATCTCGACCCGAATAAAGATTAACATTAATAAGTTTTCTTGGTGAAACATCGGCTTTATTCATTCTTGTAAGGTTTGAGAACATTCTGTCATCTTTTTTAATATGATTGGAGAAGTAACGAGCACGTCACGGCACGTGCAATTCTTTTGTATTAAATATATTTTTAAATGACGCCCCTTTCATCACTATAACCCATTGAGCAATTTCACCAACACAACCCTGCGATTTTAGATTTTTAGCAAAATAATAGGCTATATCTCAAAAACTGAAAGAGATAAGAAAAACTTTTATGGAACAAAAACGACAGATATGAATGAGCAATCCTGGAGAAAGTATGGATTTTGTGCAATATTTTTCTTCGTCTCGACCTGAATAAAGATTAACTTTAATAAGTTTACTTAGTGAAACATCAGCTTTATTTATTCTTGTAAGGTTTGAAAACATTCTGTCATCTTTTTTAATATGATTGGAGAAGTAACGAGCATGTCATGACACGTGAAATTCTTTTGTATTAAATATATTCTTAAAATACTTCCCTTTCATCACTATAACCCATTGAACAATTTCACCAACACAACCCTGCGATTTTAGATTTTTAGCAAAATAATAGGTTATATCTCAAAAACTGAAAGAGATAGGAAAAACTTTTATGGAACAAAAACGACAGATATGAATGAGCAATTCTGGAGAAAGTATGGATTTTGTGCAATATTTTTCTTTGTCTCGACCTGAATAAAGATTAACTTTAATAAGTTTTCTTGGTGAAACATCAGCTTTATTCATTCTTGTAAGGTTTGAAAACATTCTGTCATCTTTTTTAATATGATTGGAGAAGTGACGAGCATGTCATGGCACGTGCAATTCTTTTGTATTAAATATACTCTTAGAAAACTTTCCTTTCATCACGATAACCCATTAAGCAATTTCGCCAGCACAACCCTGCGATTTTAGACTTTTAGCAAAATAATAGGTTGTATCTCAAAAACTAAAAGAGACAAGAAAAACTTTTATGGAACAAAAACGACAGATATGAATTGAGCAATCCTGGAGAAAGTATGGATTTTGTGCTATATTATTCTTCGTCTCGACCTGAATAAAGATTAACTTTAATTAGTTTTCTTAGTAAAACATCAGCTTTATTCATTCTTGTAAGGTTTGAAAACATTCTGTCATCTTTTTTAATATGATTGGAGAAGTAACGAGCATGTCATGGCACGTGCAATTCTTTTGTATTAAATATATTCTTAAAAGACTTCCCTTTTATCATTATAACCCATTGAGCAATTTCACCAACACAACCCTGCGATTTTAGATTTTTAGCAAAATAATAAGTTATATCTCAAAAACTGAAACAGATAGGAAAAACTTTTATGGAACAAAAACGACAGATATGAATGAGCAATTCTGGAGAAAGTATGGATTTTGTGCAATATTTTTCTTTGTCTCGACCTGAATAAAGATTAACTTTAATAAGTTTTCTTGATGAAACATCGGCTTTATTCATTCTTGTAAGGTTTGAAAACATTCTGTCATCTTTTTTAATATGATTGGAGAAGTAACGAGCATGTCATGGCACGTGCAATTCTTTTGTATTAAATATATTCTTAAAAGACTTCCCTTTCATCACTATAACCCATTGAGCAATTTCACCAACACAACCCTGCGATTTTAGATTTTTAGCAAAATAATAGGTTATATCTCAAAAACTGAAAGAGATAGCAAAAGCTTTTATGGAACAAAAACGACAGATATGAATGAACAATCCTGGAGAAAGTATGGATTTTGTGCACTATTTTTCTTCGTCTCGACCTGAATGAAGATTAACTTTAATAAGTTTTCTTGATGAAAAATCGGCTTTATTCATTCTTGTAAGGTTTGAAAACATTCTGTCATCTTTTTTAATATGATTGGAGAAGTAACGAACACGTCATGGCACGTGCAATTCTTTTGTATTAAATATACTCTTAAAAGACTTCCCTTTCATCATTATAACCCATTGAGCAATTTCACCAACACGACCCTGCGATTTTAGATTTATAGCAAAATAATAGGTTATATCTCAAAAACTAAAAGAGATAGGAAAAACGTTTATGGAACAAAAACGACAGATATGAATGAGCAATCCTGGAGAAACTATGGATTTTGTGCAATATTTTTCTTTGTCTCGACCTGAATAAAGATTAACTTTAATAAGTTTTCTTGTCAAAACATCAGCTTTATTCATTCTTGTAAGGTTTGAAAACATTCTGTCATCATTTTTAATATGATTGGAGAAGTAACGAGCATGTCATGGCACGTGCAATTCTGTTGTATTAAATATACCCTTAAAAGACTTCCCTTTCATCATTATAATCCATTGAGCAGTTTCACCAACACAACCCTGCGATTTTAGATTTTTTGCAAAATAATAGGCTATATCTCAAAAATTGAAAGAGATAGGAAAAACTTTTATGGAACAAAAACGACAGATATGAATGAACAATCCTGGAGAAAGTATGGATTTTGTGCAATATTATTCTTCGTCTCGACCTGAACAAAGATTAACTTTAATACGTTTTCTTGCAAAAACATCAGCTTTATTCATTCTTGTAAGGTTTGAAAACATTCTGTCATCGTTTTTAATATGATTGGAGAAGTAACGAGCATGTCATGGCACGTGCATTTCTTTTGTATTAAATATATTCTTAAAAGACTTCCCTTTCATCACGATAACCCATTGAGCAATTTCACCAACACAACCCTGCGATTTTAGATATTCCGCGAAATAATAGGTTATATCTCAAAAACTAAAAGAGATAGGAAAAACTTTTATGGAACAAAAACGACAGATATGAATGAACAATCCTGGAGATAGTATGGATTTTGTGCATTATTTTTCTTCGTCTCGGCCTGAATAAAGATTAACTTTAATAAGCTTTCTTGCCAAAACATCAGCTTTATTTATTCTTGTAAGCTTTGAAAACATACTGTCATCCTTTTTAATATGATTGCAGAAGTAACGAGCATGTCATGGCACGTGCAATTCTTTTGTATTAAATATATTCTTAAAAGACTTTCCTTTCATCACGATAACCCATTGAGCAATTTCACCAACACAACCCTGCGATTTTATATTTTTAGCAAAATAATTGGTTATGTCTCAAAAACTAAAAGAGATAGGAAAAACTTTTATAGAACAAAAACGACAGATATTAATCAAAAAGATGTTTTTAATTCACAATTACATTGCTTTAAATAGTTTTACCACCTTAACCTCATCTTAAAGCAAAAATGCTGGAATTTCATTTTCTAGCGTTATAATAGGTTATAAAACCTAAATTAAAATCCCTTCCCAGGTCATTCCACAACTGTCTTGAGCTATTATGACCAATATCAACCATCAAATTACTAAAGTAAGATTTTTTCTCGGACCTTATCGTATTAGTTGTTAAATTTCTTAGTCGTTTGTAATTTTGCCAATCTATATCACGAAATTTAGTTTTTGCATTATCCCGAAGCCTCATTAACAACTTTACATTTGCAGTGATCCAAGAAAGGTAGGGCTTAGTAAATTTTCTGATAATTAAAGGAGCATGTACATTTAGCAAGTTTAAAATGGAATGTGTAAAGAAAGAAACCTTATCATCAATGTTAGGCATACGAAAAATAAAATGCAGGGGAAGGTCATACATCACACAATCAAACAAAATTTTTTTAAAACAGGCTCATACCATGTTGTGGTCACTATAACTACAATCAACAACATCATTGTTTATCACAAGGGACGGGTTCGTGGTTATTATCAGATCTACACAGGAAAAAATATAGAGTAAAAATCAACTCTAAAACATGGTTCAGATCGGTCCAATTTATTTAGAGTTATTTTTTTGCACTATATAGTGTAGGTGAATAGATTAAAAATTTACACTAAATAGTGAGAAGATGGTGTTTATTAAATAGTGTAAAATCGTTACTCTATAACAGTGTATTATATGTAATCTAACTAGATGTTGTCGTGACTCTAATTAGATACATTTCTAATCTAATCAGTGTAAATTATTAAAAATTCGCTCTAATTTTACTCTATTAATTGACAAAATATCACTAAATAGTGTGTATCTTACACTTATTAGTGTTAATTTTTAATAGGAAGTGGAGTATTTTTAGGGAAGTTTTACGTTTGTAATAAAAATCAAAATTATAAAATATTTGTTTTTATTTTTACTTGTAATATATTGTTATAACTTAAATTTTAAAAAATTAAATTCTATTTATATACATATAACATATATAATACTTAATTCATTTTAAAGTTTCCACCGAGTCACCATTAAAACTGCATCTAATGAGTCTTCTATAAGTTTCCTATTTGTATAGTTGCACCAAGTTGCACATTTTTACCAATCTTCACAAGGAACTTGTATGTAAAATCTTCCGGAAGTTCCACTAATTGCACATCATGAATGTTTTATTTTGGCAAACATAATAAAAATAATCGTTCTTTCTTTCTATATCGCGTAAATCAGGTCTCGAGACACTATCGAGTTCCGACTCGTTTAGTAGATGACCGTTAAATTTTAGCTGTATCACACCACATGTTGATCACGTGGTACCGACGAGTAATCCCGAGCAAAATAGTGCGGTGCCTACGAAGTACCCGAAGGAAAAGTACACGTCTAGTGTAAAATTTAATGTTTTATATATTACATAACTTCACTAACATAAGTAAAAAAGAACTCTCCTTTAGAGAACTGTAAAAATTACTCTATTAAGTGAATAATATATGAACTCTATATTAATATTAAATATAGTGTACATTAGAGTTATTTTTACCATGTGATATTACAATTTTTACTCTAATTCTTTTTACCAACTACTCTAAAATTTTTACACGACACGATTTTTTCCTGTGTATTAATGTAGATGAAACTCTCGTAACTCTAGTAGGTTTTTTGATAAGCTGTATCGCCTCTACTGATTCAAGGAAACTCATGTGAAAAATAGTAGATGGATCATCAAATTTCAAAAGATCAATATTAAAGTCTCTTAGGCAGAAGATATTTAGAAATTCAGATAAACGCTCACTAAATGAGGTTTCCAAGATATCGTGAAACTCTCTATAATTTGCTGCTGGAGGTCTGTACACGGTACCGATATGAAAATCGTTATTGTTCAATTTCGCTAAGGTATTTACAACAGATTATTTACATGATGATTTATCAGCAGGTTCAGTCTTTTTTGTCACCATATCAACATGGGTTTATTAAACGTCGTTCAACGATTATCAATCTCGCCAATCTTGCCAATGGTTACTGAAGTGAATTGTGAATCTTTGGATAGGGGCGGTCAGGGAGATGTGGTATACACTGATTTTTCTAAGGCATTCGATATGATTCATTACGACGTCCTCTTGTATAAACTTAGTGCTTTTGGCTTATCTTTTAAGTTTATGAAGGACTCAAATCTAGGCCTTGTATCTTCTGGAATGACCTTCTAGACAAATTCTCGCTTATGCGGATGATCTCAAAGTATTCTTACATATTGTTTCAGACCGTAATGTTGTTAGCCTTTACTCGGACTTGGATGTTTTGGTGGAATGATGTAACCGTTTCAGCTATAGATTAATGCCAATAATTTCATCTTCTTATTATATAGAATGTGTTCTTCTTCAGAAACTATCTACAATCAAGGATCTGGAAGTTACTTTTGGCCACAAATTGTCTTTTGTACCGCACATTGGAAGATATTACATCTTCTGCAGCGAGGCTGCTTGGTTTCGTTTTTTGCACCTCGCTTACCTTTTCTGACATCAGTGTGTATAAGTCCCTGTTTTTGATCTTCATATTGTCCAAAATGGAATATGTCTGTGTAATTTGGTCACTACAATATGTGTGTCATAGACTTATATTGGAAAGAATTCAGAGGAGATTTCTCAAATATTTGTCTCTACACTTGGATGGATCATACCCGGATTGTGGAACGGATTACGCATCCCTGCTGCAACGATACAACTTTTCTGCACTGGACGTGAGAAGAGGTGACCTGTGTATCAAGTTTTTACGGAAGTTAGTGCAATGAGTGCAGAGGATGTGTAAATTAACGAACAATAATAGTGTAGGGGTGTTTATGTGAGTTATATTTGTTTTATAGCGTGTGCTATTTCTTTTGTTTTCTTGTAATGTTGTCCTAATTCCGTTATGAAAATTAAATTTAACATGTCTTTATGACGTTATGTAACGTCACTTTTTTTATAACTAGTGTTGTAATGATTTCATTACATCACTAGTGATGTAATGAATTCCTTTACCTAACTACAAATTGATAAATTGACATTAATAGAATAAGTCAAGTTTTGAACAAAAATTGCTTTTTCAACGGAATTAGATAAAATTTTGTACTTAACACGTTATGAAATGGCTACTTTTGCAAATTACGTGAGTTAACATCAGTCTTTTCATAACTGGTTAAGTAAATAACTATTGTTGGGCAATAAAGTGAATTATTATTATAATTATAACCGCGGTATATTAAAACTTATTCCATTCTAGTTTTGTCCGTGCATTTTGTTGTTGTTTCTTTAATCGCAGCTTAAACGAGCTACACGATTACTCTGTTATTCCAATTATATTTTCATATATGCATTATATTTTACTTTTATTATGGTTAGCAATTAAAACAATTATGGATCGCATAAGCTCAAATTTCTTACGTTTGGGTAATTTTCGATTTGACTGTTTCAGTATGAACAGCTATTTCAAATTAAGTTTTTAAGCTTTTAACTCCAATTAATTGTTGTTTAGGTATAAAATTTCGAAACAAATTATAAATAAACCCTTATTTTTCCGTCCCGTTTGCG